>NC_053392.1:133516233-133816576 GCF_905171765.1 Bufo bufo | reverse complement strand
TTGATCACGCCCCTGTAAGGCTTCATTCAGACGTCCGGATGCGTTTTGCGGATCCGATCCATCTATCAGTGGATCCGTAAAAATCATGCGGACGTCTGAATGGAGCTTTACAGGGGGTTGATCAATGACAGGGGGGTAATCAATGACAGGGGGGTGATCAGGGAGTCTATATGGGGTGATCAGGGGTGATTAGGGGTGATCAGGGGCTAATAAGGGGTTAATAAGTGATGGGGGGGGGGTGTAGTGTAGTGTAGTGGTGCTTGGTGCTACTTTACTGAGCTACCTGTGTCCTCTGGTGGTCGATCCAAACAAAGGGGACCACCAGAGGACCAGGTAGCAGGTATATTAGACGCTGTTATCAAAACAGCGTCTAATATACCTGTTAGGGGTTAAAAAAAACACATCTCCAGCCTGCCAGCGAACGATCGCCGCTGGCAGGCTGGAGATCAACTCTCTTACCTTCCGTTCCTGTGAGCGCGCGCGCCTGTGTGCGCGCGTTCACAGGAAATCTCGCGTCTCGCGAGATGACGCGTATATGCGTGACTGTGCGCAGCGCTGCCACCTCCGGAACGCGATCCTGCGTTAGGCGGTCCGGAGGTGGTTAAAGGGAACCTGTCACCAGGAGTTTGTGCTGGGGACATGGGCT
The DNA here is from genome assembly GCF_905171765.1 of Bufo bufo. NCBI lineage: Eukaryota > Metazoa > Chordata > Amphibia > Anura > Bufonidae > Bufo > Bufo bufo. The sequence goes on along the minus strand of NC_053392.1, from coordinate 133,815,930 downwards.
GCTAGATGGCCGCTAGCACATCTGCAATACCCAGTCCCCACAGCTCTCTGTGCTTTTATTGTGTTAAAAAACAGTTTTGATCCATATGCAAATGACCTGATATGTGTCCGGAGATGAGTCCAGCGGAAAGGAGCCCAGCACCGCCCCGCGTCCTCCGAATCTCCTCCTTGCTGGCTGACGTCACAGAGCTGGAGCGCTGAAATCTCGCGATGCGCGAGCGTAGTTCATTCCCTGTGCTGATGCCAGTACAGGGAATGAACATGATGCCTACACTGCGCATGCGCTAGCTCACGCATCGCAAGATTTCGGCGCTCCAGCTCTGTGACGTCAGCCAGCAAGGAGGAGATTCGGAGGAAGCTTGACTCATCTCCGAACACAGGACTCATATCAGGTCATTTGCATATTGATCAAAAAGGTTTTTTAACACAATAAAAGCGCAGAGAGCTGTGGGGACTGGGTATTGCAGATGTGCTAGCGACCATCTAGCAGCCCATGTCCTCAGCTCTATGCACAAAATCCTGGTGACAGGTTCCCTTTAACCCTGCTGACAGACTGCCTGTATCATACAGGCTGCTATCTGTACGGGGAGAACACATTGGCCCTGATTTATCTTACCTTCACTCCAGAATTCTGGCATCAAAAAGTTGCGATCTCACTCCAGGACGCTGGTGCAGTAGGAAAACTGGAGGAGCTTCTCTAGACAGAAGTGTTAGGTTTAAAGGGAATCTGTCACCTATTTTGACCCTATTAAACCGTTAAAACAGCAATGTGCAATAAAGAACCTTCTTACCTACATGTGTCTTCTTTCTTTTATTCAACTTTTCATTCTTATAAAAAAGCGATTTTTCTGATATGTAAATGAGGTTCCAAGGTGCCCAGAGGGGCGTTATTACTCTGCTCAAGTGCCCAGTAACGCCCGTCTTTAGTGCCCAGCCGGCCTTTCTTCCAAGCCCAGCACGCCTCCTCATAAATAAATGTCCTCCCACATACTGGCCGAACGGCGCCGCCCCCTCCCCACCACGTCATTTAATTTATTCATTGCACCATCGTGCTTCCTCCTCTCTTAGCCTACGGCGCCGCCCCCTCCCGATTACGTCATTTAATTTATTCACTTCATCGGGCGTTCCTTCCTCCTCTCTTAGCCTACGGCGCCGCCCTCTTCCATTACGTCACATGTATTCATAGCACCGGCCCTCCCTTCCTCCTCTCCTGTCCTCAGAAATCCTGCACAGGCGCAGTATCGGTGAGTGCCTGCACGATTCTCCTGTTCCAGAGGGCAACAGCCTCAATATTGTCACTGGGCATGCGCCGAGCCCAGTGACATAATCCGAGAGCTGTTGCCTCTGAGACAGGAGAGGAGGAAGGGAGGGCCGGTGCTATGAACACATGTGACATAATGGGAGGGGGCGGCGCCGTAGGCCAACAGAGGAGGAAGGAACGCCCGATGAAGTGAATAAATTAAATGACGTGGGGGGAGGGTGGCGCCGTAGGCTAAGAGAGGAGGAAGCACTATGGTGCAATAAATAAATTAAATGACGTGGTGGGGAGGGGGTGGCGCCGTTCAGCCAGTATGTGGGAGGACATTTATTTATGAGGAGGCCGGCTGGGCACTAAAGAGGGGCGTTACTGGGCACCAGAACAGAGTAATAACGCCCCACTGGGCACCTTGGAACCTCATTTACATATCAGAAAAATCGCTTTTTTATAAGAATGAAAAGTTGAATAAAAGAAAGAAGACACATGTAGGTAAGAAGGTTCTTTATTGCACATTGCTGTTTTATGTTTACTTCACTTTATTATTTTCCAAAATATCAATCTCGTATAATGAGCATACGAGCATCAAACAGCAAAAATATCCAAATATCAGTAAAGGATCACGCAGGATCCACATTTTCAGTGACAATGTATACAAATGAGAAAAGTGAACAAACACTAGAAAAGTGTAGAGAATATTCTCAAACAAGCGACGTTGTACATATTATACATCAATTTAGAATTTTAGTACCCCACCCAAAAGGACGCTAAAGAGTCGACATAAGTCATCTCACCTATAACATTTATGCAAAATAAACCGAACCGTTAGGGCCCAGAAAAAGAGAGTATAAAAAGACCCTTAACCCCTTAAGGACACAGCCTTTTTACACCTTAGGACCAGGCCATTTTTTGCAAATCTGACCAGAGTCCCTTTAAGTGCTGATAACTTTAAAACGCTTTGACTTATCCAGGCCGTTCTGAGATTGTTTTTTCGTCACATATTGTACTTCATGACACTGGTAAAATGAAGTCAAAAACTTATTTTTTTTTGCACCAAAAAATACCTAATTTAACAAAAAATTTTGAAAAATGTAGCAAATTTCAAAGTTTCAGTTTCTCTACTTCTGTAATACATAGTAATACCCCCTAAAATTGTGATGACTTTACATTCCCCATATGTCTACTTCATGTTTGAATTGTTTTGGGAATGATATTTTATTTTTTGGGGATGTTATAAGGCTTAGAAGTTTAGAAGCAAATCTTGAAATTTTTCAGAAATTTACAAAAACTAAATTTTTAGGGACCAGTTCAGGTCTGAAGTCACTTTGCGAGGCTTACATAATAGAAACCACCCAAAAATGACCCCATCTAAGAAACTACACCCCTCAAGGTATTCAAAACTGATTTTACATACGTCGTTAACCCTTTAGGTGTTGCACAAGAGTTATTGGCAAATGGGGATGAAATTTGAAAATTTCATTTTTTTGCCTTATTTTCCATTTTAACCCATTTTTTCCACTAACAAAGCAAGGGTTAACAGCCAAACAAGACTGTATCTTTATTGCCCTGACTCTGCCGTTTACAGAAACACCCAATATGTGGCCGTAAACTAATGTACGGCCACACAGCGGGGCGTAGAGTGAAAGGTGCGCCGTTTGGTTTTTGGAGGGCTGATTTTTATGGACCGGTTTATTTACACCGTGTCCTGTTTCAACCCCTCTGATGCACCCCTGGAGTAGAAACTCCGTAAAAGTGACCCCATTTTGGAAACTACGGGATAAGGTGGCATTTTTTTGGGGACTATTTTTAGGGTAAATATGATTTTTGGTTGCTCTATATTACATTTTTGTGAGGCAAGGTTACCAAAAATTTTAATTCTGAAATTTCATCTCCATTTGCCATTAACTGTTGAGGAACACCTAAAGGGTTAATAAAGTTTGTATAATCAGTTTTGAATACCTTGAAGGGTGTAGTTTCTTAGATGGGGTCAGTTTTGGGGAGTTTTTACTCTAGAGTGCATCAGGGGGGCTTCAAAAGGGACATGGTGTCAATAAAAAAGGCCATCAAAATCGGCCTTCCAGAAACCATGTCAGTCCTTTCCTTTTGCGGCCTCCCTTTTACTGATACAGCAGTTTACGACCACAAATGTGGTTTTTCTGTAAACTGCAGTATCAGGGTAATAAATATTAAGTTTTGTTTGGTTGTTAACCCTTGTTTTGTTACCGGAAAAAACGGATTGAAATGGAAAAGTGCCAAAAATAGCGGTTTTGGCACCGTTTTTTATTTTTATTTTTATTTTAACCGTGTTAATCTGGGGGGTTAGGTAATGGGATATTTTTATAGAGGAGATTCTTACGGACGCGGCAATACCTAATAAGTCTACTTTTTTTTACAATTATTTAGGTTTTTGACTATTATCTTTTTTGATACAAATCTTTTTTTTGGGTATCTCTAAAGTCTAAGGGTCATTTTTTAAATTTTTTTTTTTATCCAATTATCTCATGTGGGGGCTCATTTTTTGCGGGATGAGCGGACGGTTTTATTGGCACTATTTTGGGGGCTATATGACTTTTTTTTCGCTTGCTATTAAACTTTTTGTTATGTAAGGTGACAAAAAAATTCTTTTTTTGCACCTATTTAATTTTTATTTTTTGACCATGTTAATCTGGGGGGTTGGGTAATGGGGTATTTTTATAGAGGAGATTCTTACGGACGCGGCAATACCTAATAAGTCTACTTTTTTTACAATTATTTAGGTTTTAGACTATATTATCTTTTTTGATACAAATTATTTTTTGGGTATCTCTAAAGTCTAAGGGTCATTTTTAAAAAAAAAATTTTATCCAATTATCTCATGTGGGGGCTCATTTTTTGCGGGATGAGCGGACGGTTTTATTGGCACTATTTTGGGGGCTATATGACTTTTTGATCGCTTGCTATTAAACTTTTTATTATGTAAGGTGACAAAAAAAACTTTTTTTGCACCTTTTTTTTTTTTTTTTTCTTGACCGTGTTAATCTGGGGGGGTTGGTCATGGGGTAGTTTTATAGAGGAGATTATTACCGACGCGGCGATACCTAATATGTCTACTTTTAATAAATTATTTTAGTTTTTTTGGGTGTCTCAGGTCTGAGAACCATTTTTTTTTATCTGATGTCAGTGCTAAATTGGGATATAAATTTAGTACTCCATGGAAGTGTGATACTCCCTGAAGCAACCGTCAATGCAGAGGCCCGGATGATCGGGGCACGTGTCGCACTGAGTAGTCGTGTCCTTCCGTATCCCCCTCCTGCGACACACTCTGCACTTTTTTTGGGTTCGTCCCTTCTTTCCAGTATGGGGGACCACACCTGAAAAGTGTTGGCCAGGGACGATCCGGGCACCTACAGTTCCCGAGGTACTCCGGCCTGCTCTTTCCCGGTCCGAAAAGATCAGGGCCTTGAGGACTGCCTCATAGAACTGGAGGAATGTCCCTGTGCTGCCAGCGCTTCGGGATAGTACAAAAGAGTTGTACATGGCAACCTGCACCAAGTAGACCGCAACTTTTTTGTACCATGCCCGGGTTTTGCGCATGGCATTATATGGCTTGAGGACTTGATCAGAGAGATCAACTCCTCCCATATACCGATTGTAGGCGACGATACAATCGGGCTTGAGGACCGTTGCCGCGGTACCTCGCACAGGGACAGGGGTGATGCCGTTACCATGAATTGTGGACAGCATAAGGACATCCCTCTTGTCCTTATACCTGACCAGCAACAGGTTTCCAGTGGTAAGGGCACGGGTCTCACCCCTGGGGATAGGTACCTGGAGGGGGTGGGCAGGGAGGCCGCGTTGATTTTTCCGCACGGTCCCACAAGCGGACGTGGATCTGGCGGCAAGGGACTGGAACAAGGGGATACTGGTATAAAAGTTATCCACGTAAAGGTGGTAACCCTTATCCAGCAGTGGGTACATAAGGTCCCACACAAGTTTCCCGGTAACACCCAGAGTGGGGGGACATTCTGGGGGTTGAATCCGGGAATCTCGCCCCTCGTACACACGAAATTTGTAAGTGTACCCTGAGGTACTCTCACAAATTTTGTATAGCTTTACGCCATACCTCGCCCGCTTGGAGGGCACATACTGGCGGAAAATGAGTCTCCCCTTGAACGCAATGAGAGACTCATCAACCGCGACCTCCCTTCCAGGTACATAGGCCTCCATGAATTTGGCCCCAAAGTGATCGATGACCGGCCGTATCTTATACAGACGGTCATGGGCAGGATCACCTCGGGGGGGACATGCTGCATTATCGGAATAATGCAGACATTTCCGGATGGCCTCAAACCGGGAGCGTGTCATGGCTGTACTGTAAAGTGGGGCCTGGTATAGAACGTCCCCACTCCAGTACAGCCTGACACTGGGTTTTTTGACCAGGCCCATATGCAGCACGAGGCCCCAAAATGTCCTCATTTCGGCTGCACTGACCGGCGTCCAGCCACCGGGCCTGGCCAAAAAGGAGCCCGGGTGTTGAGCGACAAACTGTTGGGCGTACAGATTCGTCTGCTCCACCATCAGATTTACCAGTGGGTCACTGAAAAAATGACAAAAAAAAGTCATATTCAGTGTAGCCCACTGTGGAAATCTGGATTCCTGATTGGCCTACAAAATCAGGAATCACAGGCTCGTATCGCTCTGGGCTACACCAGACAAGTTCACCGGCAGGGGGCTCCGGTGGATTTAACTGGTGGGCCGGGAAACCAGTACGAGCCCCAGAGCTGCTCGTACTAGTGTGGGCCACAGGGTCCCTAACATGGCGGTCCCCTTGCTCCGCCTGGCGGCGTCTCCGCCGCCTTGGGGGCTCATCATCATCGCTAGATGATGAGGAGGATGTGGATGACAACAGGAATGTGGGGTCATCCTCATCCTCACTGGGACTCTCGGAGTCGGAGGCAAGCTGGGCGTATGCCTCCTCGGCCGAGAACGTCCGGCGGGCCATAGGGGAGTGTGTGTCTGCGTGTATATGTGCGTGTGTGTAACTCTTTATTTTGTGTGGGGGCACGGGTGTTCACGAACTCACCCTAAAACTAACAGAAAAAAAATAAAAATAAACTAACTAAAAAAAATCCAAAAAATGTGGGGAAAAAAAATCAAAACCGCTGATCAACCGTCCGAAGTTGATCAGCGGTGGGGTGTGCGATGCGCTAACAGTGGCCGGACACTAAGTGCCGGCCACAATCAGCGTACACAAAAAAAAAAAGGCACCCCAAAAAAGGTGGGGGAGGGGGGGCAAGTGGCAGCACCCCTGGGGGGTCTAGGGTCACACAGCTGTGCTGTGGACCCCAGACACCCTAACTTAGGGTGATGCAATAAAAGTTAGAAAAGTTCAAAAACTAACTTTCCCTTTTTTTTCCCTGCCTAAACCAAACTTTCCCTATGCTGTCCCTATGTACCTGATGGGGGGTGCTGGGGCACAGATCGGGTCCTGGGGGCACAGATCGTGTCCTGGGGGTGCTGGCAGACACACGTGCAGGCAGCTCCTCTCTCCTCCGGCTCCGGAACACAAAAGGAGGAAGAGAGGAGCGCCCGCCTCTTTTGAATTTGCCGCCGGACCGCCCACAGACCAATCAGGAAGCGATCCTGAGTGGTGATGTCACCATCACCACTCAGGATCGCTGGATGGTGATTGGTGGGGTGAAATCACACCACCATCACCATCCTGTTCCGCGTTATCGGATCTTCAGAGACCCGAACAACCCGGAAACGCAGAAAACCGCAGGTCTGAATTGACCTGCGGTTTTCTGCGATCGCATACATGGGGGGGTCACCGGACCCCCCAGCGCATTTGCCCCAAGTGCCTGCTCAATGATTTGAGCAGGCACGGGGTTCCGATCACCGCCCGCCGCGCGGCGGTGATCGAAAATACACAGGGCGTACATGTACGCCCTGTGTCCTTAAGTACCAGGGCACAAGGGCGTACCTGTACGCCCTATGTCCTTAAGAGGTTAAAGGGTTTCTGTCACCCCATTAAACCGTTTTTTTTTTTTTTTCTTTAATAATAATCCCTATAGTGCGATCTCATGATACATAATCAAATTAATAATTTTGGTTCAGTAGATTTTGCTAAAAAACGATTTTTAAAATATGCTAATTACCTTGCTACCAGCAAGTAGGGCGGCTACTTTTTGGTAGCAGCCGCATCCTCCGAAGGTAATGACGCCCCCTCGGCATGCTGATTGACAGGGCCAGGGAAGGTAATCCTTCTCTGCTGGCGCTGTTAGAATTTGAAATCTCGCGCCTGCGCCGTACCTGGCTTCAATCGGCGCAGGCGCACTGAGAGGCGGCCGCTCTGCTCGACCGCTCCATCCTCAATGCGCCTGTGTCGATGACGTCATCGCATACACCCGGAAGAGAAGACGCCGGGTGTATGCGATGACGTCATCGACGCAGGCGCATTGAGGATGGAGCGGTCGAGCAGAGCGGCCGCCTCTCAGTGCGCCTGCGCCGATTGAAGCCAGGTACGGCGCAGGCGCGAGATTTCAAATTCTAACAGCGCCAGCAGAGAAGGATTACCTTCCCTGGCCCTGTCAATCAGCATGCCGAGGGGGCGTCATTACCATCGGAGGATGCGGCTGCTACCAGCAAGTAGCCGCCCTACTTGCTGGTAGCAAGGTAATTAGCATATTTTAAAAATCGTTTTTTAGCAAAATCTACTGAACCAAAATTATTAATTTGATTATGTATCATGAGATCGCACTATAGGGATTATTATTAAAGAAAAAAAAAAAAAACGGTTTAATGGGGTGACAGAAACCCTTTAAATAGGAAGTAATCTATATATGATATATAGGTTAGAAAAAGGCAATTGTAAAAGAGAGGAATATAGAAGCGTGCTGCAAAACTATTATTCCCTGAGTTCCTCTGTATTACTGAGTTCTCCCAGTAGCCTTGAAAACTCAGAAGAATGGACAAAATCCACCAAAGTATTCAACCTACTATAGAATAGATTCTCCATACCCTGCGAAAGTGCTGTAAGTTCTTCCATTCTTAACAAATATCTGAGTTCGGACGCCCATGCACAGAGAGAGGGAGCATCCACCTTTTTTTACTGACGTGGAATAACCATACGTGCTGCTACTAGAAAGAACTGCAACAGATTTTTCTTTAGACTAGCTATCGAGCCTGGGATAAGCGATAGAAGGGTAATCTTAGGAGAGTTGGGAACCGTCTTACCAGTGAATTTGTTACATATGAGGAACACCTGGTCCCAAATTTTCTTTATTATTGGACATCCCCACCATATGTGCAACATCGAACCCACCTCCGAATTACATCTCCAGCACAGGTTAGAGACATTCGGGAACATCTTGTTTAGAGTCGAGGGGCAATAATACCATCTGGCTAGGATCTTATAGTTCTTCTCCTTCGCGTGAGCAGCTATAGACAATCCATGAGAGAGTGTACACACCTTAAGAACATCCTCCGATGAAAAGGACAGCTGTAGATCAGACTCCCATTTTTTAAAGAACGGGGCTAAATCAGAACTATTACAGTCCATTAGAAGCCCATACAACTGTGATATGAGCTTGTAATGAACATCAGGCTTCACATAGATGTTATCAAAAGCTGTCAGATCAGGACATGACCTTCGGTCGAATAAACTGTGTATGAAAGATCTTATCGGAACATATGCAAGCCACATGGAGCCATTCCGTCTATCCTCAGGTACAAGGGAGTCATCATTTTGTAGGTGTTTTTGTGCCATAGCGTCCCGGACCCTAGGACATTGGGATTTGTGCCAAATCAAAAGATTAAGTGCCCTTTCCCCTATTAGAAAATCAGGGTTGCTCATGATTGGGGTCATAGGACCTTTTTTGTGCGAATTCTGAAATTTTGAGGTCCAATAATCCCAACAGGCCAAGGCGTGTCTCACCAGAAAAGGCCAACCCTCCTGGGCTGGGCGGTTGGAAACCCATGGTGCCACCGATAAATCTACTGGGGAAAGCTCCCTTTCTATCTTAATCCAAAGTTTCGGGGAATTTCTATCCGACCAGTTTATGATCCTCATCAGCAATGCTGACGAATGATATACCCTAAGATCTGGCAGACCCAACCCTCCCTTATCTCTATGTTTAGCCAGAACCGCAGAGCCAATCCTAACTCTACCTGAACTCCAAATGAATCGAGTAATGGCCCTCTGAAGAACTACAAAATACCCCCTTGGTACATTTATTGGGACAGTTTGAAAAAGATACAGAAATCTCAGAAGAATGTCCATCTTAACAACTCCAAGCCTTCCAAACCACGAGATGTGCTTCAAAGAAAATTTCTGTAAATCTTCCAGTACCTTCTTCTGTAAGGGCAGGTAATTAAGAGGATAAAGTAAATGGAGCTGCCTCGGTATTTGTAATCCTAAATATGTTAACCTAACGTTCTGCCATTGAAAGGGAAATTGCTTTGAGTTTGGGAAGCTACATCTAACGGGAGTGAAATATTGAGCATCTCACTTTTAGTGGGATTCATTTTAAAGTTACTCAAAAAGCCAAACCTCTGGAATTCCTGTAAAATGGATGGGACAGCAACGTGAGGATTTGAAATATACATGAGAAGGTCGTCAGCATACAGGGCCAATTTATGATGCGCGTTCCCCAATTGTATGCCCTTAATATCCGGGTTAGCTCGTAAGGCATTAGCTAAATGTTCCATGACTATCACATACAACAAGGGAGAGAGCGGACACCCTTGCCGAGTCCCATTTTTTATGTTAAAAGAGGAGGCCAATATGCCATTTGTTCTCACTCTGGCAGTGGGATTCGTATACAAAGCACCAATTTTCCCTATTACCGTGGGACCTAAACCAATTTGTTTCAGCGCCGCAATCATAAATCCCCAATTAACTCTGTCAAACGCTTTTTCTGCGTCGACCGAGAAGAGACAGAGGGGATCTCCCCTACTTTTAGCTCTAGAGAGGAGGTTAATCGTGCGTATAGTATTATCCCTGGCTTCTCTACCGGGTACAAACCCTACTTGATCGCCGTGTATAACACTAGGGAGTATTCTATTAAGACGATTCGCTATAAGTTTAGAATATATTTTGATGTCACAATTAATCAGGGATAGGGGCACATTGCTATTTTAACGGTTTAATAGGGTCAAAATAGGTGACAGATTCCCTTTAAGGACCAGCCAAATTTATCAAACAAGAAAATCACAGAAATATGATACTTATGCACTTAGTAAAGTAGATGCAAGCATTATATATGGAAAAAGTCCTCACTCTGATATGATAAAATCTGAGACACAGCCAATATATCTTGATCAAAACACATCTGTGCCCACCTACCAAATTTATCAAACAACCTGTGACATTTGATGAATGTTCAATCCTAAACACTTTGACCCCAAAAGTGACCTAGGGTTAATCAAAAGTGCTATATTCAATAGCGTCACACTATCCAATCCCTATTTTCGGTCATTATTATTTTTATTTAAAATGTAACATTTATTGATCACTTTAAGACTTTGTAAATTACCCAAAAGAAAAAGAATAAAAAATAACAGTGTTCATATGTAGAGTTGAGCGAACACCTGGATGTTCGGGTTCGAGAAGTTCGGCCGAACTTCCCGGAAATGTTCGGGTTCGGGATCCGAACCCGACCCGAACTTCGTCCCGAACCCCATTGAAGTTAATGGGGACCCGAACTTTTCGGCACTAAAAAGGCTGTAAAACAGCCCAGGAAAGAGCTAGAGGGCTGCAAAAGGCAGCAACATGTAGGTAAATCCCCTTCAAACAAATGTGGATAGGGAAATGAATTAAAATAAAAATAAAAAAAATTAACCAATATCAATTGGACAGAGGTCCCATAGCAGAGAATCGGGCTTCACGTCAGCAGAGAATCAGTCTCTTCATGCCATAGCAGAGAATCTGGCTTCATGTCAGCAGAGAATCAGTCTCTTCATGCCATAGCAGAGAATCTGGCTTCATGTCAGCAGAGAATCAGTCTTCATGTCATAGCAGAGAATCAGGCTTCACGTCACCCACCACTGGAACAGGCCACTGTCACATATTTAGGCCCCGGCACCCAGACAGAGGAGAGAGGTCCCGTAACAGAGATTCAGGCTTCATGTCAGCAGAGAATCAGTCTTCATTTCATAGCAGAGAATCAGGCTTCACGTCACCCACCACTGGAACAGGCCACTGTCACATATTTAGGCCCAGGCACCCAGGCAGAGGAGAGCGGTCCCGTAACAGAGATTCAGGCTTCATGTCAGCACAGAATCAGTCTTCATGTCATAGCAGAGAATCAGGGTTCACGTCACCCACCACTGGAAGAGGCCACTGTCACACATTTAGACCCAGGCAGAGAAGAGCGGTCCCGTAACAGAGATTCAGGCTTCATGTCAGCAGAGAATCAGTCTTCATGTCATAGCAGAGAATCAGGCTTCACGTCACCCACCACTGGAACAGGCCACTGTCACATATTTAGGCCCCGGCACCCAGACAGAGGAGAGAGGTCCCGTAACAGAGATTCAGGCTTCATGTCAGCAGAGAATCAGTCTTCATGTCATAGCAGAGAATCAGGCTTCACGTCACCCACTACTGGAACAGGCCACTGTCACATATTTAGGCCCCGGCACCCAGTCAGAGGAGAGAGGTCCCATAACAGAGATTCAGGCTTCATGTCAGCAGAGAATCAGTCTTCATGTCATAGCAGAGAATCAGGCTTCACGTCACCCACCACTAGAACAGGCCACTGTCACATATTTAGGCCCAGGCAGAGGAGAGAGGTCGCGTAACAGAGAATCTGGCTTCATGTCAGCACAGAATCAGTCTTCATGTCATAGCAGAGAATCAGGCTTCACGTCACCCACCACTGGAACAGGCCACTGTCACATATTTAGGCCCCGGCACCCAGACAGAGGAGAGGTTCATTCAACTTTGGGTTGCCCCGCAATATAATGGTAAAATGAAAATAAAAATAGGATTGAATGAGGAAGTGCCCTGGAGTACAATAATATATGGTTAAGGGGAGGTAATTAATGTCTAATCTGCACAAGGGATGGACATGTCCTGTGGCATCCATGCCTGGTTCATTTTTATGAACGTCAGCTTGTCCACATTGGCTGTAGACAGGCGGCTGCGTTTATCTGTAATGACGCCCCCTGCCGTGCTGAATACACGTTCAGACAAAACGCTGGCCGCCGGGCAGGCCAGCACCTCCAAGGCATAAAAGGCTAGTTCTGGCCACGTGGACAATTTGGAGACCCAGAAGTTGAATGGGGCCGAACCATCAGTCAGTACGTGGAGGGGTGTGCACAGGTACTGTTCCACCATGTTAGTGAAATGTTGCCTCCTGCTAACACGTTCCGTATCAGGTGGTGGTGCAGTTAGCTGTGGCGTGTTGACAAAACTTTTCCACATCTCTGCCATGCTAACCCTGCCCTCAGGGCGTGACACAGCTGCGTTGGCGACCTCTTGCTCCTCCTCTGCCTTCGCCTTGGGCTTACACTGGTTCCCCTGTGACATTTGGGAATGCTCTCAGTAGCGCGTCTACCAACGTGCGCTTGTACTCGCGCATCTTCCTATCACGCTCCAGTGTAGGAAGTAAGGTGGGCACATTGTCTTTGTACCGGGGATCCAGCAGGGTGGCAACCCAGTAGTCCGCACACGTTAAAATGTGGGCAACTCTGCTGTCGTTGCGCAGGCACTGCAGCATGTAGTCGCTCATGTGTGCCAGGCTGCCCAGAGGTAAGGACAAGCTGTCCTCTGTGGGAGGCGTATCGTCATCGTCCTGTGTTTCCCCCCAGCCACGCACCAGTGATGGGCCCGAACTGCTTTGGGTGCCACCCCGCTGTGAACATGCTTCATCTTCATCCTCATCCTCCAGTAGTGGGCCCTGTCTGGCCACATTTGTACCTGGCCTCTGCTGTTGCAAAAAACCTCCCTCTGAGTCACTTCGAAGAGACTGGCCTGAAAGTGCTAAAAATGACCCCTCTTCCTCCTGGGCCACCTCCTCTTCCATCATCGCCCTAAGTGTTTTCTCAAGGAGACTTAGAAGTGGTATTGTAACGCTGATAACGGCGTCATCGCCACTGGCCATGTTGGTGGAGTACTCGAAACAGCGCAACAGGGCACACAGGTCTCGCATGGAGGCCCAGTCATTGGTGGTGAAGTGGTGCTGTTCCGCAGTGCGACTGACCCGTGCGTGCTGCAGCTGAAACTCCACTATGGCCTGCTGCTGCTCGCACAGTCTGTCCAGCATGTGCAAGGTGGAGTTCCACCTGGTGGGCACATCGCATATGAGGCGGTGAGCGGGAAGGCCGAAGTTACGCTGTAGCGCAGACAGGCGTGCAGCAGCAGGGTGTGAACGCCGGAAGCGCGAACAGACGGCCCGCACTTTATGCAGCAGCTCTGACATGTCGGGGTAGTTGCGAATGAACTTCTGCTCCACCAAATTCAGCACATGCGCCAGGCAAGGGATGTGCGTCAAACCGGCTAGTCCCAGAGCTGCAACGAGATTTCGCCCATTATCGCACACCACCAGGCCGGGCTTGAGGCTCACCGGCAGCAACCACTCGTCGGTCTGTTGTTCTATACCCCGCCACAACTCCTGTGCGGTGTGGGGCCTGTCCCCCAAACATATGAGTTTCAGAACGGCCTGCTGACGTTTACCCCGGGCTGTGCTGAAGTTGGTGGTGAAGGTGTGTGGCTGACTGGATGAGCAGGTGGAAGAAGAGGAGGAGGAAGCTGAGTAGGAGGAGGAGGAGACAGGAGGCAAAGAATGTTGCCCTGCGATCCTTGGCGGCGGAAGGACGTGCGCCAAACAGCTCTCCGCCTGGGGCCCAGCCGCCACTACATTTACCCAGTGTGCAGTTAGGGAGATATAGTGTCCCTGGCCGTGCTTACTGGTCCACGTATCTGTGGTTAGGTGGACCTTGCCACAGATGGCGTTGCGCAGTGCACACTTGATTTTATCGGACACTTGGTTGTGCAGGGAAGGCACGGCTCTCTTGGAGAAGTAGTGGCGGCTGGGAACAACATACTGTGGGACAGCAAGCGACATGAGCTGTTTGAAGCTGTCTGTGTCCACCAGCCTAAATGACAGCATTTCATAGGCCAGTAGTTTAGAAATGCTGGCATTCAGGGCCAGGGATCGAGGGTGGCTAGGTGGGAATTTACGCTTTCTCTCAAATGTTTGTGAGATGGAGAGCTGAACGCTGCCGTGTGACATGGTTGAGATGCTTGGTGACGCAGGTGGTGGTGTTGGTGGTACATCCCATGTTTGCTGGGCGGCAGGTGCCAACGTTCCTCCAGAGGCGGAGGAAGAGGCCGAGGCGGCGGCAGCAGCAGAAGAGGTAGCAGGGGGAGCCTGAGTTTTTAAGGTGTTTACTCCACTGCAGTTCATGCTTTGCATGCAGGTGCCTGGTCATGCAGGTTGTGCTAAGGTTCAGAACGTTAATGCCTCGCTTCAGGCTCTGATGGCACAGCGTGCAAACCACTGGGGTCTTGTCGTCAGCACATTGTTTAAAGAAGTGCCATGCCAGGGAACTCCTTGAAGCTGCCTTTGGGGTGCTCGGTCCCAGATGGCGGCGGTCAGTAGCAGGTGGAGTCTCTTGGCGGCGGGTGTTCTGATTTTGCCCACTGCTCCCTCTTTTGCTACGCTGTTGGCTCGGTCTCACCACTGCCTCTTCCTCCGAACTGTGAAAGTCAGTGGCACGACCTTCATTCCATGTGGGGTCTAGGACCTCATCGTCCCCTGCATCGTCTTCCACCCAGTCTTGATCCCTGACCTCCTGTTCAGTCTGCACACTGCAGAAAGACGCAGCAGTTGGCACCTGTGTTTCGTCATCATCAGAGACGTGCTGAGGTGGTATTCCCATGTCCTCATCATCAGGAAACATAAGTGGTTGTGCGTTAGTGCATTCTATCTCTTCCACCCCTGGGGAAGGGCTAGGTGGATGCCCTTGGGAAACCCTTGCAGCAGAGTCTTCAAACAGCATAAGAGACTGCTGCATAACTTGAGGCTCAGACAGTTTCCCTGATATGCATGGGGTGATGTGACAGACTGATGGGCTTGGTTTTCATGCGCCATCTGTGCGCTTTCTGCAGAAGACTGGGTGGGAGATAATGTGAACGTGCTGGATGCACTGTCGGCCACCCAATTGACTAATGCCTGTACCTGCTCAGGCCTTACAATCTTTAGAACGGCATTGGGCCCCACCAAATATCGCTGTAAATTCTGCTGGCTACTGGGACCTGAGGTAGTTGGTTCACTAGGACATGTGGTTGTGGCAGAACGGCCACGTCCTCTCCCAGCACCAGAGGGTCCACTAACACCACCACGACCATGTCCGCATCCGCGTCCCTTATTAGATGTTTTCCTCATTGTTCCCGTTCACCACAATTTTGAAAATGGCAAATTTGGGAATAGTTTTTCAACCCAGAACAAAAACTGTGCTTTTACGGTCACTACAAATAATTTGACCAGCTAAAACAGTACAGATTTGGTTGAATAGAAATGTGAGGCCTATTTTTTTCGCGCTGTGTGACAGATATACCTTTAATCACAGAATTAGACTTGTATCTGCACGGTAGCGTGTGTGTTAAGTTTTTCTGAATGACACTATCAGCACCTTGAATCTAAGATATCCTTTTTGGGATAGATTTAAAGTAGGCCTGATATAGCAGAAACTACTTATTTTGAGAATGGCAAATTTGGGAATAGTTTTTCAACCCAGAACAAAAACTGTGCTTTTACGGTCACTAAATCTAACTTGACCAGCTAAAACTGTACTGATTTGGAGGAATAGAAATGTCAGGTCTATTTTTTTCGCGCTGGGTGACAGGCTCAACTTGCTCCTGCTGTAGTATATGGCCAAAAAATAACCACACTATTGATGGTAAATGCACTTGGGTGACACAGGCTCAGCCTGCACCTGATGTAGTATATGACCAAAAATTAACCACACTGTTGATGGTTAAATGCACTTGGGTGACACAGGCTCAGCCTGCACCTGATGTAGTATATGGCCAAAAAATAACCACACTATTGATGGTTAAATGCACTTGGGTGACACAGGCTCAGCCTGCACCTGATGTAGTATATGGCCAAAAAATAACCAGACTGTTGATGGTTAAATGCACTTCGGTGACACAGGCTCAGCCTGCAGCTGATGTAGGTTATAGCAAAAAATAACCACACTATTGATGGTTAAATGCACTTGGTGGTAGCTTGTGCTGGCGCACCACAAGCCACAAAATGGCCGCCGATCACCCCAGAAAAAAGTGATATAAAAACGCTCTGGGCAGCCTAAAAAAAGCGAGCAATTCAATAATAGCACTTCAATGATCCACAGCTGGAGATCGATCACTGAATTAAGTCTTTTGGAGGAGTTAATCTGCCTAATCTCGCCCTAACGTCGCAGCTGCAACCTCTCCCTATGCTTGAATCAGCAGAGTGACGTGCAGCGCTACGTGACCCAAGCTTATATAGAGGCTGGGTCACATGCTGCACTGGCCAATCACAGCCATGCCAATAGTAGGCAAGGCTGTGATGGCCTCTTGGGGCAAGTAGTATGACACTTGTTGATTGGCTGCTTTGCAGCCTTTCAAAAAGCGCCGAACACCGAACCCGGACTTTTACGAAAATGTTCGGGTTCGGGTCCGTGTCACAGACACCCCAAAATTCGGTACGAACCCGAACTATACAGTTCGGGTTCGCTCATCCCTATTCATATGAATCTTTCCTCTGTTCTCTAAATTATTCTCGTATACCTGGGATATCACTGGGATATTTTGTGAAATGGCTATATTGTATATCAATATCTTATTTAGCAGTTAGATGGCAACTTTGTTGCAGATGATTAGTAATTATTATTCAGTTGTTGCCATTTGCACATTCTCAATTACCTAAGGCTACTTTCACACTTGCGGCAGAGTGATCCGGCAAGCTGTTCCGTCGCCGGAACTGCCTGCCAGATCCGTCAAAACGTATGCCAACTGATGGCATTTGTAAGACTGATCAGGATCCTGATCAGTCTGACAAATGCATTGAAATGCTGGATCCGTCTTTCCGGTGTCATCCGGAAAAACTGATCCGGCATTTTTTTTTTTCATCTGGAAGGATGTATCTGGCACTAATACATTTCTATGGAGAGAAAAAAATACCGGATCCGGCAATCAGGCAAGTGTTCAGTTTTTTTGGCCGGAGATAAAACCGCAGCATGCTGCGGTTCCGTCCTGATCAGTCAAAAAGAGTGAACTGAAGACATCCTGATGCATCCTGAACCGATTACTCTCCAGTTTTATCCCCATGCATTCTGAATAATCAGTTCTTTTCCGGTATTGAGCCCCTAGGACGGAACTCTATGCCGGAAAAGAAAAACGCTAGTGTGAAAGTACCCTGAGCGTGGAATAGACTGGTATTATCTAGTTCCGAGTTTATATTGCAATAGCTAAGCTTGTAGAATAATTACTTTCTATCCCTCAGCACCGATATCTCCTTTACTGATTGTAAACCAGAGTTAGCAGGGTGCCTGCAGCAAACCCCAGCGTTACTCCTAAATATCCATTCACATGATCACTGAACTTAAAAACAATGTAACCACAGCTCCCCCAACATGTTTCACCATAAGATGCGGCCGCCTCAGGGGTTACAGCTAGTGCCAACATGAGCACTCACACGGAGTTCCATTTAAACATGAGAGGCGGGTATTGCCTGCCATGTTATCCAATGTGTAAGCGCTATTCTTTACTTTACAGGGGAAAGGGCCAATAGGGTTGTCTAACTTCATAGATGATACCTCCAATAGGTGCCTTAAGTAATTGTCTATTGCGCATAGATTCGGTGATAGATTAAATCGTCCCCTCTTCCTTCTACTGCGCACGCTCTGGGACTTATACTTTTGTTCGCTATATACGTCCTACCGGCGCCTGCACTAATGCTTAGACTATTTCTATTCTTGTTTCCTCTTGAGCGCATGCGCTTGGACTTGGATTCATTCTCTCTAATTGATCATCATTATGCTTATATGGATATTACAGTTACTGCACATATTCTATCCAAAATTGGGAAGGGAGAAAAAGGACCACAATAGTGCAACCATTATTATGTATTTATTGTACTTAAAGGGCTTCTGTCACCCCACTAAACTGTATTTTTTATTTTTTTTTGTGTACTTATAATCCCTATCCTGCCATATTGCTATACCTTATTGTGGCGAAAATAACCTCGCCACTGGGTTTTGGAGGGGCCTGTTTGCCAGCCTCTTGCCTCAGGATTATGGCCCATACTAACTTTAAAGGAGAAGACAGACCGGCCACACAGCTTAAATCTGTGGAACTGTTTTGGGCAGGAAAGCCATGCTTGCGGTCGGCCAAATGTGACTTCCATGGAATTCGGGAACCCCTGCTCGGATCTGGGTGATTTTTGGATATGTTGTTCACCCAGATCAGAGCTATCCATGGATGTATACAGTATGGGGATATGTGGGGTTTTGAGGTGTGTGACAGAACCATCTGTCTTTGTAATTGTATTGTATGTTATGTGAGGGTACCCAGATAGCTAATTTTATTGTATTTGTGTAGTCTGAGTGCCATTCACCTAATAATATGCACTCAGACTTGAGATATCTGGGGATATGTTAAATGTCTGTGTTTACTGTAAGGGTTGTGACATTGTATGTTTAAATGGTGATTTCTGTCCTGTTGTCCCCACATGTGTATTGGCGATTTCCCTTTGTCCTGAGAGATAATTGAATTGCTCCTCGGGTGTCTCCAGGGCAGAGAGGAGGAAACCATGATCCATTGTGGGGATGTATTGTGTCTGTGTATCCTGAGTTGCTGCATATCTGTCCTGTGTCACAGTCTTCCATCTGGTCCCCTAAGGGAGTGTCCACCAGATGGGGACCTGCATAAATACGGGCGGGTAGCCCTCAATAAAGAGTTGCTGTTTTACACTCAACATAGAGCCTCGTCTCATGTGTGTGGGGATTGCTATACGTGTATACTCCCCTGGCTATTACTCCTAGCTTTGTAAGAGCTGTTCCTGGTTCCTGTGGTGGTATCGGTGTCGAGTGGAGTGCTTGGAGTCCTCGGGAGGCACTGGGAGCATTTATCAACGGAGGTAACCGGTCGGGGTGCCAGGAGATCCGTTACACTTATGTTATTAATAATTTCCGTTCAGTAGATTTTGCAAAAAACTTACTTTTATGATATGCTAATTACCTTTCTACCAGCAAGTAGGGCGTCTACTTGCTGGTAGCAGCCGCAGAAAACCGCCCCCTCCTCTTGTTGATTGACAGGGCCAGCCGCGATCTCCTCCGGCCAGCCCTGTCAGCATTTCAAAAATCGCGCGCCTGTGTTGATTCGGCGCAGGCGCTCTGAGATAAGGAGGCTCGCCTCCTCAGCACTCCCTCAGTGCGCCTGCGCCGATGACGTCTTTTCTTTCGGTGAGTCAACACAGGCGCGCGATTTTTGAAATGCTGACAGGGCTGGCCGGAGGAAGAGATCCTGGCTGGCCCTGTCAATCAACAGAAGGAGGGGGCGGTTTTCTGCGGCTGCTACCAGCAAGTAGACGCCCTACTTGCTGGTAGAAAGGTAATTAGCATATCATAAAAGTAAGTTTTTTGCAAAATCTACTGAACGAAAATTATTAATAACATAAGGTATAGCAATATCGCAGGATAGGGATTATAAGTACACAAAAAAAAAAAAATCAGTTTAGTGGGGTGACAGAAGCCCTTTAACTTCTATAAATCATGATAAATTAAATTAACAATGATCAGTTATAAATTATTAATTAGAATACATATTTTTATATATATAAATACCGGTAATCATGTATAATGTAAATGTGAATACCATAATTATAAATACATTTTAACTAATTATAAATTTCATATTCCAATTATATTCATGATTTTACGCAAACATTTATTTCTATAATTTTGAATGGTGATGAGTTATCAGAAATATCTACTACCTATGCTTACTTTAGTCCTGTGATTGATTAATAAATGACATCTTATTTTTGAATATATAGTTATTCTATTTTTTTTATATTCTTTAATTTATATTTATTTTTTATAATTGTTATATGTTCTATATGACAATCATTGTAATTATCTGTTCACCCTTTTGTTTCTTATCTTTGTTTATTATTTTTATACTTTTCTTTATCATTTTATATTTTCTAATTGCTCCATAGGCTTAATAATAAATGTAATAGTCTGATTATGATATTTATTGACTATCCATCCATGACTTATCCTACAACCCTATTTTCCCTTTTCTGGGCTAAAGTTAATTTTATAATTAGATTGATTATAAAATTATAATTGGGATAATTAACATATATCCCTAATCCCTATTTTTAAATGAATGCCGTAAATGAAAATCCTTCATTTAGTCCATCTGGGCTCATCGTATTGAGCCTGTAGATCCAGCGAGCTTCACTTTGTAACAATCTCCTATCCAAATTTCCACCTCTAGGTCCCAATTCCATCTTCTCTATTCCCGAGAAGCGTAATAAACTAGTGTTTTTACCATGGACATACTTCATATCTCTTGAGATAGATGTATCCTTCTCTGTCTCTATTGTACTTAGGTGACCGGAGATACGACGTCTCAATTCTTGTGTAGTCTTTCCGACATACAGCTTTGGACATGGGCACGATGCTAAATAAATAACCCCTGGGTCCTACAATTAATGAATTGCCTGATCTCATACTCACTTTTGATCACTTGGATTTGTGAATTTTTTAATACGTGGAATATATCTGCAAAATGAACAATCTCCACATGATGCTGATCCTCAAACTTTCTCTCTTAGTCTTGCCCTTCCAGTATCCTGTTCCAGTATCTTGACAGAAACTGTCTATTCCATGCTTAGGTAAATGAGAATGTGCAAATTGCAACAACCGAATAATAATTACTAATCATCTGCTACAAAGTTGCCATCTAATAGCTAAATAAGATATTGATATAATACAATATAGCCATTGCACATATCTCCGAGGGGATATGAAGAAAATATCCCAGGTATACGAGAATAATTTAGAGAACAGAGGAAAGATTCATATGAACACTGTTATTTTAATTCTTTTTCTTTTGGGTAATTTACAAAGTCTTAAAGTGAACAATAAATGTTAAATTTGATGAATGTGGCACAAAGTACGCCAACGCAGACTCAAGCAAAACTGACTTCAAATTTTCTCCTCATGATAAATTCTCCACATTGTATGTAACATACAGGCTGCCATCTGTATGGGGAGAACACATTGTATGTAACATACATGCTGCCATCTGTATGGGGAGAACACATTGTATGTAACATACAGGCTGCTATCTGTATGGGGAGAACACATTGTATGTAAAGTACAGGCTGCCATCTGTATGGGGAGAACACATTGTATGTAACGTACAGGCTGCCATCTGTACGAGGAGAGCACATTGTTATGTACAGGGAGAACACATTGTATGTAACATACAGGCTGCTCTCTGGACAGGGCGAACACATTGTATGTAAAGTACAGGCTGCCATCGGTAAGGGGAGACCACATTGTATGTAACATACAGGCTGCCATCGGTAAGGGGAGACCACATTGTATGTAACATACAGGCTGCCATCTGTATGGGGAGAACACATTGTATGTAAAGTACAGGCTGCCATCTGTACGGGGAGACCACATTGTATGTAACATACAGGCTGCTATCTGTAAGGGGAGACCACATTGTATGTAACATACAGGCTGCCATCTGTACGGGGAGAACACATTGTATGTAACATACAGGCTGCTATCTGTACGGGGAGAACACATTGTATGTAAAGTACAGGCTGCCATCTGTATGGGGAGAACACATTGTATGTAACGTACAGGCTGCTATCTGTACAAGGAGAGCACATTGTTCTGTACGGGGAGAACACATTGTATGTAACATACAGGCTGCCATCTGTACGGGGAAAACACATTGTATGTAACGTACAGGATGCCATCTGTACGGGGAGAACACATTGTATGTAAAGTACAGGCTGCCATCTGTACGGGGAGAACACATTGTATGTAACGTACAGGCTGCCATCTGTACGAGGAGAGCACATTGTTCTGTACGGGGAGAACACATTGTATGTAACATACAGGCTGCCATCTGTACGGGGAGAACACATTGTATGTAACATACAGGCTGCCATCTGTACGGGGAGAACACATTGTATGTAACATACAGGCTGCCATCTGTACGAGGAGAACACATTGTATGTAACATACAGGCTGCTCTCTGGACAGGGCGAACACATTGTATGTAAAGTACAGGCTGCCATCTGTAAGGGGAGACCACATTGTATGTAACGTACAGGATGCCATCTGTACAGGGAGAACACATTGTATGTAACGTATAGGCTGCCATCTGTACGGGGAGAACACATTGTATGTAACGTACAGGCTGCCATCTGTACGGGGAGACCACATTGTATGTAACGTACAGGATGCCATCTGTACGGGGAGAACACATTGTATGTAACGTACAGGCTGCCATCTGTACGGGGAGACCACATTGTATGTAACGTACAGGCTGCCATCTGTACGGGGAGACCACATTGTATGTAACATACAGGCTGCTATCTGTACGAGTCGACCACACTTTATGTGGTTTTACTGAATAAAATATTATGTCTCTGTCTGATATTTATTTCTATATATTTTCTACTGTACAAGTAGAAGTGAAGTCTGCCTGTTTTACGGTTTTTCAATAAAAACTTATGTTGAACCAAAAAAAGTTTTCTATATATTTTTGTTCGCTTCTCTTTTTCAATTTGTTGTTTTGTTTTAAGTAACCATCTGCTGGTGTTTTTCTGTTTGTTAGGAGCTTGTAGCTGTGCATAGAGATGGGCTCAGATGTCTACAATGGCCTAACAGACACACACATCACACAGCCCTGCTGACCTCTGCTGGTGAGGAGCAGCATTTAGCTTTTTTTTTTTTTCCACATATCAGTTCTTCGTTGCGTGAATAACGCAGCATGTAGTGGTTTTGTGCCTCCTTTCCGCACCGCTCCTTCTGGATTGCGGATGCATTCAAGTGAATGGTTCCGCATCTGTGATACTGTGTGCAGGCGGCCAGTGCCGGTATATTACATACCCACTGTGTGCCATATAGTATGAGAAGAGATACTTATTACAAGTATTGTGCGAATTAATGTGAACACGACCAAATAATGAGTATTTTGCTTATGGCAACACTGTTATGTCCATTCTGAAAGTTGTTTTGATGGTAAATCATTTAACCTTATGATCGCCATTACTTGTGTTTTTGATATTTTGCAATAATATTTGATAATTTCTTATTTCTGAAATATTACATTTCAGATAATTTCTAGGTTTGTTTACGATTGTTTGGCATCATAAATATTATTCCAAGGAAAAGAGAAAAGATACCTCAATGACACAGAGAAGCATTGCAATGTAATGTGGCATCAGTTTGGGTGCTCTAAATAAACTATTAAAGCAGAAGAGACTGGATCTGTTGAAGTGCAGCGAAAAGGAAAATGTGGAAGGAAAAGGAAGACCACTTCCAGCCTTCTGCAAAACAGAAAATTGTATCCAAGAAAAACAAGCCACGACCTTTAGCAAGATTTAGAAAGGGTTGGGGTGAAAATCCATGACTCTATAGTATGCAGAAGACTCTTGGAAGGTGGAAGAAAAGCCACGAGGCCACAAAAAACAACAACTCTTACCTGCCCCATGATGAAAAAGAGACTGAATTGGGCAACAAAATATGCCAATTGGACCAAAAATGACTGGAGGAAGGTGCTGTTCTCAGACAAGACACACTTTCTAGTGCAGGATCAGCGATTAAAATTAGTTCGTAAGAGGGTGGATGAAAAGCTTACTGCAGCCCATATTGTTCGATCTGTCGAACATCCAGTTAGGAAGAGGTTCTGGGGCTGTTTTTTCGTACTCTGGACTAGGGTTGTTGCGGGTATCGAAATTTCGATACCCAATCGATACTTTTGTCCCGGTATCGATACGATACCGGGATTTCCGTTTTTTCGATACTGGGCTGCGCTTCTGCGCAGTCTAGTATCTCTGAACATGAGCGCGCTGCTATCGGCGCGCTCATGTTCTCTCTCAGCAGCACGGGGAGAAGGAAGCAGTCCTCCCTCCCCCTGTGCTGCTGCCGCTGCCACCAATGAGAAGAGAGGGGCGGAGGAGGGGCGGCAATGAGAAGAGAGGGGCGGAGGAGGGGCGGCAATGAGAAGAGAGGGTCGGAGGAGGGGCGGCAATGAGAAGAGAGGGGGTGGAGGAGGGGCGGCAATGAGAAGAGAGGGGCGGGCGCACTGCGCCACCAATGATAGGATTACTATCGGAGCGATGGGAGGAGACATCAGCTTCACTAGTGGGCGTTCCTTTTCCCTGCGCTGCGATTGGACAGCGCTACAGCCAGGGAGAAGGAACGCCCACTAGTGAAGCTGATGTCTCCTCCCATCGCTCCGATAGTAATCAGCAGCATGTGGAGCAGGAGAGGAGACAGTAATGGGGCACTGCGGGCGAACGGAGCGGCGCCCAGGACTAAATGGTGAGTGCTGAGACATCGCTGGGCGCCGCTCTGTGTGGCCTAATAGTGAAAGTCTGGACTCATATACAGTAGTCAGTCTTTAACACATACAGGAGGCGGGTGCCGGCAGCAGAATCGCATTGCCGGCACCCTGCCCCTGACAGGGAGCTGCGATCAGCGGCGATCTGCTAGTACCCGCCTCCTGTATAAAGGGGTAAAATCATTGGTGGTGCAGTGTGCCCCCCCCCTCAATCCCCCCATCCAATTAAAATCATTGGTGGCACAGTGCGCCGGCCCCTCTCAACCCTCCAGTATTAAAATCATTGGTGGCAGTGGCCACAGGGACCTCTCCACTCCCCCTCATTGGTGGTGCAGTGGCAGCTTCTGATCGGAGCCCCAGCTGTGTAAGCCTGGGGCTCCGATCGGTTACCATGGCAGCCAGGACGCTACAGAAGCCCTGGTTGCCATGGTAACATCCCTGATGCTGTGTGCACAGAGCAGCAGGGACAGTGTGGAGTCCTATTCACCCTGATAGAGATCTATCAGGGTGAATAGGAAAAGGGATGAAAGATCCCAGGTTCTAGCCCCTAAGGGGGGAAATAGTTATTAAATAAAAAGTGAAAAAAAACAAAACACTAAAATATGAAGTATAAATCATCCCCCTTTTCCCAATTTCACATATAAAATATATAAATAAACATATTACATCGCCACGTCAGAAAAGTCCAAACTATTAAAATATAAAAAAAAAATCTAGGTGGTGAATGCCGGAACAGAAAAAATAAAATAAAAACTGCGCGATTCGCCATTTTTAAAAATGAGGAATGCACGTGGCTTTTTTTGTTTATTTTTTTCGCGTGGTATCGAATGGTATCGAGTATCGCAATACTTTTTCATGGTATCGAAACCGAATCAAAAATTTGGTATCGCAACAACTCTACTCTGGACCTGGAAAACTTATTCCAGTAGAAGGAATGATGAATAGTGAAAAATATAAAGCAATGCTAGATCGATGTTTGGCTCAGGAGCTGGAGAAAATTCAAGCCAACGGCAATGCAATGTTCCAACAAGACTCAGCTCCATGCCATATTTCTAAGACTATGGTGAAATATTTCAAGGACAAGAAAATTATCATTTTGGACTGGCCTGGAAGTTCGTCAGATTTCAATCCTATTGAGAATTTATGGGCGATCTGCAAGGCCAAATTACAAAAGATGGACTGTATGACGAAAAACAAGATGGTGGAAGCAGTAATTTTAGGTGTGGTTTCGAGAGGAGGCAATCAAGAATAATTGTAAAAATCTAGTTGACTCCATGCCAAGCTAAGTTTAAGCCGTGATTACAGCAAAGGAAGGACATATTTCATATTAAATGGTATTTAAACCTTGTTTATAGGTCAAAGAATAGTTTTATTTCGAATAAACAATATTTGCGGAAAAAATCTGTATGTTCACATTAATTTGCACAATACTGTAGATAGATTTATGGAGTAAACATAGTTTACATTGTGACATTTACATTATCACTGCTGCAGTTTCTGCACAGTATGCCAGGCAGGTTCACAGCAGCCATTTACACAGACAGTGTGTCACTGATTGGACTGCATCACATTCACAAATTCTCTCAAACTTATCTGTGTGAAAGAACACTGACAATTTAGTGCAGTGCCAGCCAAAATTGGCCATTTAATTTTTTTTCCTAACCTGCATTTTATAAAGCAGGTAATCATCACTCACTATTTTGGTGTGTATTTGAGTAAACTTACATTTCAATATTGCATTATTAGTGGCAATTCAATTTCTGCCACCAATTGCTACTACCACTAGTTCCTCTACCATCCCCACTACACAGCCAGATATTATTTGATATTCAAATCCAGCCTTGTCCACAATGTTCTATACTGTACAGCCATTTATGTTGGCAAAGCGACAGATCTGGTGCTTTGTCATGTTCCAAACTGTGTTGCTGCTGCTGATGACTCGCCACTGCCGCTATCACCATCACACAGCTAGTTATCTGTCTCCGTTGTGTTTGCCCTGATTTCTTCTGTATTGGCAATGTAGGCTGTAGGGATTCGCTCGCTAGACAGGACAAGCGGACACAGTATAGAGGCAAAGACCAGTTTGTAACTCAAAAACTTCAGTGTTTTATTCACACTTATGGCAACAAAACAGTATGACAGTCCATTTGCAGTTTTGATGTTCATTCACACCTAGACAGTTCATACAAGAGTCACCTGTTATCCTAGGTGTTAGTTCACACCTGATCAGCATTGCTCAGGACAGAGCAGACATCCCAAACTCAGGCCTCCAGCCTAGCACACTGCTCAGATCCCAATCCAGTGATTGTCAGAGAGAGAGGTAATTACTACCAGCTGACACTGCTGGCGGGGTTTTTGAGATATATATATATAGGCCAGTCAAGATCCGGCCTGGAACGTGGGGAGTAGTCACCCACCCAGCACTTTGACTACTCCCAGTAAGAGCCTTCCCGGATCAGCTATTACAGCTATACTAAATAGCAAGGTGTCAAACAGCAACTGCTGCTGACACATGAAAACTGGCTCTTACTCCACCGAGGCCAGGAACCTCGGTGACACATACCTTCCGTCAACGACTGTCCCTTGAGCCATCCTACAAGGCTTAAAGGGGTTGTCTCACTTCAGTAAGTTGCATTTATCATGTAGAGAAAGTTAATACAAGACACTAATCTATTGTGATTGTCCATATTGCATCCTTTGCTGGCTGGATTCATTTTTCCATCACATTATACAGTGGTCCCTCAAGGTACAATATTAATTGGTTCCAGGACGACCATTGTATGTTGGAACCATTGTAAGTTGAGTAATTGATTCAAAAGCCCCGAAATGTCATCCAAGATAAGAGAAAATGAAGATTTAAGAAAAATAAGAAGATAACTATAACAGATAAAACAAGTCCTTACATATCAGGAACAGCTGCTAACTATAACTAATCCAGCTATTTTACCAGAGAAGTGGCTTTGATTGGTTGGATCTGAGTCTGACATTGTATGTTGAGTCTAGTTTCAACTTATGATGGGTCAGGAAAGACCATTGTATGTTGAAAATATTGTATCTTGAGGGATCACTGTACACTGCTCGTTTCCATGGTTACAGACCATCAGTGGTGGTCATAATTCCACACAGTAACCATGGAAATGAGCAGTGTATAATGTGATAGAAAAATTAATCCAGCCAGCAAAGGAAGCAATATGGATAATAACAATCTATTACTAAGTGCCTTGTATTAACTTTCTCTGCATGGTAAATGCCTTACGGAAGTGAGACAACCCCTTTAACAAAAAAAGCTTCTCTAACACCCATCCAGCATCTGTGCCTTGTAATGGGATACATTTTGGAAGCCAATTTAAAAAAAAAAAAAATCACAGTTTGTGTAACAACTTCCTAGTTCTTAATAGAAGGAAAAAGTCCTTTCGGAGTATGGCTAATAGCCACTACAGTCTGAGAGATGGCTCAATCCCATCCCTCAAAAGGACCTCAGCAGAATGAATCCTTTCTAGTAGATAATAGATGGAAAAGGTCCTTATGGGAAATGGTCACTTCTATGTAAATCGACTAAATCCCATCACTGAAGAGGATCTCGCCAGCATGAACACTTCTCAGTAGATAACGCGTGGAAATGTCTATTTCCCAACACCTGATGGAGGTTTTCTATGCGAGCAGGCAAAATCCCATGCCTGAAGAGTACCTCACCGGCAGGAAACCTCTGTAGATAACACATGGAAAAGGTACATCTGGGGTATGGATCCCATTAGTGATGAGGACCTCCATTATGTGTATGATGGGGCTACATGTTGAGCTTTAAGAATGATGGTGGTGAAATCTCAGGTTACTGCCAAAGTCTTGCAATCTGAATGTATATTGTGGTGTCAACAAATTCACTGAAAACTCTTGACAAATGGAAATTTTGCGCCCGTAGTTTATATTTTTTTGTACATTGTACAACTTTTCAGTTATTGGAAAATGCAGATAAAAAATGAAATACACATAAAAACCTTATTTTCTACCTTTCATCTGTTCCACTTTATTGGGCAACATTAATTGTAACTAATCCCATACCACAAAGGACTGTGAATCAGCTGAATTCCATCATAGTTCCGAACCTCACCACCAGAGGGCTGAAGGGATCTACGGAGAAAGCTACGGCTGTGTGCATTCGGCTGAACTTGGGAGTCCACAATCCTGCTGATTGGAAATTCTAAATTGCCATCCACCATGACAGGAGCGGGAGACAAGGAGGACGGCTCAACAGGTTCGACACATTTCTTCAATGACGACTTATGAAATACGTTATGAATTTTCAAAGCCTGAGGAAGTTCAAGACGGAAGGCTACAGGGTTAACAATGGCAGTGATCTTATATGGACCAATAAATCTTGGGTCCAACTTCCAAGAAGGTACCTTAAGCTTAATGTTTCTTGTGGACAGCCACACAGAATCACCCACTCTCAGGTCTGGACCATTCATTCGTCTCCTGTCAGCCACACTCTTATACCTGTTGCCCATCTTTTTCCGGTTATTTTGAATTTTCCGCCAAATTGAAGACAAAGAAGAGGAAAATCTTTCCACCTCAGGAATACCGGAAGTTTGAGAACCAGAAAATGTACCAAACTGCGGATGGAATCCATATGCCCCCCAAAACAGCGACTTATCAGTGGACTCCAGTCTACAGTTATTAATAGCAAACTCAGCTAACGACAAGAATAAAGACCACTCCTTTTGGTTCTCCAAAACAAAAACATCTCAAGTAAGTCACCAGATTCTGATTGGTGCACTCCGTCTGTCCGTTCGACTGAGGATGAAAAGACGAAGAAAAGGACAATTGTACCCCCAGTCGAGTACAGAACGCTTTCCAGAATCTGGAAAGAAACGGAGTCCCCCGATCAGACACCACATCAGAGGGAATGCGATGTAGTTTCACAATGTTATTGACAAATACCTGTGCAAGAGTCTTGGCATTAGGTAGAGCCGGCAATGCTATAAAATGCGCAATTTTGCTAAACCGATCAACTACCACTTAAGATCACGGGTTTTCCCGAAGAATTTGGTAAATCCGTAATAAAGTCCATGGACAAATGCGTCCAAGGTCTGGATGGGATGGGTAACGGAAGAAGAGATCCAGAAGGCCGAGTATGTGTCACCTTAGCATGAGCACAGGTACAACAGGCTGACAGATAGTCCTCAACACACTTACACAGCCCCGGTCACTAAAATCTGCACGAGATTAGATCGACAGTGGATCTACTCCCAGGGTGTCCAGCCAAGACAGTAAAGTGATGTTCCTCAAATATCTTATGACGTAAGTCTGAAAAAACAAACCATTTCCCTGGAGGACAAGAGTCCGGTGCATCCTCTTCCGCCTCCAACACCTTAGCCTCAAGATCAGGATATAGGGCAGATATGACTACCCCTTCAGACAAAATACGACTAGGATCTTTAGAATCATCCCCCCCCTCTCCAGGAAAGGTGCGCGACAAAGCATCCGCCTTGACGTTCTTAACCCCAGGGCGGTAGGTAACAATGAAGTTAAATCTCGTGAAAAACAGCGACCATCTGGCCTGCCTTGGATTCAGTCGTTTAGCCGACTCAAGTTAAGCCAGATTTTTGTGATCAGTAATTACCGTGATTGGATGAATTGCTCCTTCCAACCAATGGCGCCATTCTTCAAAAGCCAACTTAATGGCCAGCAATTCTCTATTACCCATGTCATAATTTCTTTCAGCAGTCGAGAGTTGTTTAGACAAAAAAGCACATGGGCACCATTTACTAGGTGAAGGACCTTGCAACAGAACTGCTCCCACCCCTACCTCGGATGCGTCAACCTCTACAATGAATGGCTCGGACACGTCCGGTTGCACCAGAATAGGGGCTGAAGCAAAACATCCCTTCACAGCAGAAAAGGCTTGTAATGCCGCCTCCTACCAAACAGAGAAGTCATGTCTGTTAAAGGTTTAACCACAGTTGAATAGTTCTAGATTAATTTACGGTAGTAGTTGGTGAATCCCAAAAACCGCATAACCGCTTTCAGATTTTCGGGTCGATCCCAGTCCAACACTGCACAGACTTTCTCGGGATCCATGCGAAAACCTGATGGTGAGAGCAGGTAACCCAGGAATTGCACTTCCTGAACAGCAAAAACACATTTTTCCATGTTCGCATACAATTTATTCTCTCTTAGGATCTGTAACACACCTGTCTCACATGATCCTTATGAGTCTCCATGTCTGGAGAATAAATTAGTATGTCATCCAGATATAGAACAACAAATCTCCCCACCAGATGATGAAAGATGTCATTGATAAAGTGTTGAAAAACCGCTGGAGCGTTGTTTAACCCAAATGGCATGACCAAGTTTTCAAAATGACCCTCATGGGTATTCAATGCGGTCTTCCACTTATCCCCCTCCCTGATCCTTACCAGATTATATGCCCCCCTCAGATCCAATCCACCTTAGCACCAACAATCTGGCTAAACAAATCTGTAATCAAAGGAAGGGGGTAAGGATCACGGACGGAAATACAGTTGAGCTCACGGAAGTCCAGACATGGTCTAAGGGTACCATCTTTTTTTTATTTTTTTTTTACAAAGAACAACCCAGCAGCCACTGAGGATTTGGATTGTCTGATATGACCCTTCACCAAGCTCTCGTGATATACTCTCACATAGCCTTTCTTTCAGGCTCCGAAAGATTATACAACCGAGATTTGGGCAGTTTAGCTCCAGGAATAAGATTGACGGGACAATCATACTCCTGATGAGGGGGTAACTCCTGGTTACCACTCTCAGAAAACACATCAGAAAATTCGGAAATGAACGAGAGTACAATTTTAGTGGTGACCACCGAGAAAGACGCATTAAGACCATGCAAAAATCACTTCAATCGAGAATCTGTCTCGCTTGCCAGTCGATGGTAGGGTTATCTTTGCTTAACCATGGTAAGCTCAAAACGATCGGAGCAGGCAGACCCTCCAACACATAACACGAGACAGATTCCTGATGGAAATCACCCTCTCTTAAATGGATGTCATTTACCACCTGCGACAGGCATTTTTGGGTAAGAGGTGCAGAATCAATTGCAAAGACAGAAATGCTTTTCTCTAGTGCACTAGTAGTCAACCCATGAATACAAACAAATTGTCCATCAATCAGATTAACCCCAGCTTCACTGTCGATAAATACCTTGATTGATTTCCACAGTTTTGGACTCTAGCGCCACCTCGGCAGACAGGAGAAATCGGGTACTACCAGTAAATGACAAAAGTAAGTTTTCTTGCTCCCCACCCACACCACCAATAGTAATTTGGGGTTTAAGCGTTTCTTTTTTCTTTACACCTTGACGCTGAATGTACGGACAAATATTCACAAAATATCCCTTCTTTCCACAACAAAAACTCCCTTCATATGACCAGAGCTCTTATCAGCAGTTCCAGGAGTAGCTCCCCCCAACTACATAGGCTTCTCACAAGGATCTCTTTACCATAAGTGTCAAAGGAAGCCGCCACCTTATTTGACAGTACGTCCTGAGGGTGAGAACCCTTAGATCTCCCTCTCAAGCGTCTATCCAGATGTACAGCAAGGGACATAGCTGCTTCCAATGACTCAGGTTTTTCATGAAAGGCCAACGCGTCCTGCAGCCTCTCAGACCCTGACAGAACTGGCTACGGAGAGCAGGTCTCCGTAGCCCATCTCCTAAGCTCAGATTAGGACCTGCGCTCCAGCGTGATGACGTTTTGCAGGTCCTGTGCTGAGCTTCCAGTGAGCAGCGCAAGCAAATGGAGGAGGTGAGAGGTTTTTTTTTAACACAAGTGGGGGAAGGGGGAGTTAAAGGCTGGACTAATGAGCTGTCCACAATGGAAGCGCTCATTAGTAGCAGTGCTTGTAGGAAAATACCAGCAATTAACATTGCCGGTAGAAAAAAATTACCAGCACTGACAGGGCAACTAAAATACCGGTCTTGCCGGTGAGATACCGTCCAGGTGCCAACCCTACTGATAATGTGCAGTGATCCCACACACTGCCAGTCTCATATAGGCACTACTCGCTGGCGGAGATTTATCAAAACCGGAGCAAGGGAGAGGTGGAGCAGTTGCCCATAGCAACCAATCATATTCCAGTTCCCAAGAGTCCCCTTGAAGGAAGCAATTTGATTGGTTGCTATAGGCCAGGGATGACCAACCTGAGGCTTTCCAGCTGTTGCAAAACTACAACTCCCAGCATGCCCAGACTGCCTACAGCTACCAGCCTACAGCAGGGCATGGTGGGAGTTGTAGTTTTACAACAGCTGGAGAGCCGCAGGTTGGCCATCCCTGCTATAGGCAATGCTTCCAAATCGCCTACAGGTTTTGAGAAATCTCCCCATCATGTTTTATGTCCACCTTCCATTATCATACTACATCACATAATCTGTACCATGGGTCCTTGCAGATGTGAAATTGCCCTAGAGTTTTTTTTTACCAGTAGAAAATGGCAGAATAAGCTCTTGTGTTTATGTGTGGCACCTGTGTTTTAGGCCTCATGCACACGGACGCGGACCGGTTTACTTGAATGGGGTCCGTGATCCGCATTGCAAAAAAGTTGTGCATATACTACTTTTTTGTGGTGTGGAGGCACGGACAGAAACCCCATGGAAGCACTCCGTGGGGTTCCGTGCCTCTCCTCCGCACTGACCTTCTGGATTGCAGACCCATTCAAGTGAATGGGTCCGCATCCGTGATGCGGGGTGCACACAGCCGGTGCCCATGTAATGCGGACCCGCTGTTTGCGTCCCGCAATACGGCCATGGCCAGGCAACGGCCATGTGCATGAGGCCTTATGCCAGTCTTTGATTCCCTCCTGCGCACACCTCTTCATAAGGCTACTTTCACATCAGCGTTTTCCATTCCAGTATTCCGTCATAGGATCTCAAAACTGGAGGAAAATGTTTCAGTTTTGTTCCCATTCATTATCAATGGGGACAAAACTGAACTGAACGAAAGTTCTGACGGAAACACAATGTGAGGCCTTGTCTTGGATCTGGTCAAACTGCCAGTTCGGTTGATGTACTGCTCCAAATTAGTTAATGTACGTGCATGGAGAGAGAACAAACTGAGACACACAGCTGGGGGTCAAAACAGGATCTCTGCTTTATTGTAGGTTACAGCAGATTATATAGAACAGGAAGAAGCGGGGGAGGTAAGGTGGCGTGTATCTTTTCTATTGGCTATAAACTCTGTATTTTCTGTCACATCTGTGTGCAAGAGGAAGTTCCCCCCTCCCCCTTCCAGATGGGGGAAGCTGCTTGCTTGAAATGAACAGAAACCGTCTTGAGGCACATAATAAAGCAGAAAGCAAGATTCTTGTTATAGGCGTTGGCTGGGTGCCTGGCCGCCATTTTAACTACAGTATAGTTCTCAACAAGCAAGTATCCATTTTGTATCAATAGTCCATAACAGTCCTCCCTTTGGAGACTTGATTGTAGACTTTTCCTTGCCTAGCGAATCCCCTGGGCATACCATTTGTATCCTCTTCACCCGCAGTGGCGACAACCTACCCCTTCAAGGTAGGCTCCCGGTTGCTCAGACTTGTGGTAATACCCTGGGATTCATCTCACCCTATCTCAGCCAGGCATCATAGTGAGGAGGGGAAGCTGTGTTGAGCGATGTTTCCTTCTGTTCTTCCTCATCACCATACATGAGCATGATGGGTTGTTCATCAGTTTTCTTCATTCTTTTTTAAAAGGCGGGTCACACAAGTAAGAACAAGCTTACTTACTATATATATCACCAATAGTATTAGGGCTACCTGTAATATTCCTTGGCCAATTCCCATGAGCCAACCCCCAATACCTTTATACCAGTTGGCGGGGTTAAGGAATGAGAAGGTATCAGACCACCATGTATCTTTATCAGCTTTATGTGCGTTTATCCCTTAGATCCGCCATTTTCTCTAGACCCACCTTAACTTGCAAATTACCCTGTGGGTCTATGTAATGGCAACAAGCGGGTCCCACAACCTGGCACATACCTCCATCTTTTGTTGTAACATAGTCTAGAACTAATGTGTGTTTGTTGGTGACAATGATCAACTGGTTTTGCACAATGTTCGAGGTATTCATAAGTCTCATCACTTCCCATATTTGGTCATCTAGGAGGTAATCAGTTGCCACCACCAAATGATCCCACATCTGCACTATCATGGGATATATGAAGAAGCTACTAAGAATTTTATTGGAATTGCTCATTTCTACAACATGTGGCTTACCGTTTGGTCTGGGTGTGTTATCTTTGGCCCTACGGTACAAGGTGTGTTTAGGAATAGCATTTATGTCAATTTCAGAGTGTGGTACTATAAAGCTGGCAGGAGTAAGCCTGGCGATGGTGCGAAGTCTTGTGACATTCTTGGATAACCATTTGTACACTTTGTGTCCACAAACTAAGTATACACTCACCTAAAGAATTATTAGGAACACCATACTAATACCGTGTTGGACCCCCTTTTGCCTTCAGAACTGCCTTAATTCTACGTGGCATTGATTCAACAAGGTGCTGATAGCATTCTTTAGAAATGTTGGCCCATATTGATAGGATAGCATCTTGCAGTTGATGGAGATTTGAGGGATACACATCCAGGGCACGAAGCTCCCGTTCCACCACATCCCAAAGATGCTCTATTGGGTTGAGATCTGGTGATTGTGGGGGCCATTTTAGTACAGTGAACTCATTGTCATGTTCAAGAAACCAATTTGAAATGATTCGAGCTTTGTGACATGGTGCATTATCCTGCTGGAAGTAGCCATCAGAAGATGGATACATGCTCTCATTCTGTTTACGCCAAATTCGGACTCTACCATTTGAATGTCTGAACAGAAATCGAGACTCATCAGACCAGGCAACATTTTTCCAGTCTTCAACAGTCCAATTTTGGTGAGCTCGTGCAAATTGTAGCCTCTTTTTCCTATTTGTAGTGGAGATGAGTGGTACCCGGTGGGGTCTTCTGCTGTTGTAGCCCATCCGCCTCAAGGTTGTGCGTGTTGTGGCTTCACAAATGCTCTGCTGCATGCCTCGGTTGTAACGAGTGGTTATTTCGGTCAACGTTGCTCTTCTATCAGCTTGAATCAGTCTGCCCATTCTCCTCTGACCTCTAGCACCCACAAGGCATTTTTGCCCACAGGACTGCCGCATACTGGATGTTTTTCCCTTTTCACACCATTCTTTGTAAACCCTAGAAATGGTTGTGCGTGAAAATCCCAGTAACTGAGCAGATTGTGAAATACTCAGACCGGCCCGTCTGGCACCAACAACCATGCCACGCTCAAAATTGCTTAAATCACCTTTCTTTCCCATTCTGACATTCAGTTTGGAGTTCAGGAGATTGTCTTGACCAGGACCACATCCCTAAATGCATTGTAGCAACTGCCATGTGATTGGTTGACTAGATAATTGCTAATTAATGAGAAATAGAACAGGTGTTCCTAATAATTCTTTAGGTGAGTGTATGTCTTCTGGAACTGCCACTGCTGTGCTATTGAATAATTGGGTAATTAATTTGGCTAATTTTATCACTTTCGCCAACTCATATCCTTTTAACTGACCTTCGGTGTTGTTAGCCTGTGATAAGGTCCTGTACAGTATGGTTGTTACAGGGTAGGTCTTTCCCGTTCACAGCATCTACACCAATACACTGCACCTGGCTGTC
Source organism: Bufo bufo (assembly GCF_905171765.1). Classification (NCBI taxonomy): domain Eukaryota; kingdom Metazoa; phylum Chordata; class Amphibia; order Anura; family Bufonidae; genus Bufo; species Bufo bufo. The sequence continues at coordinate 133,779,429 of NC_053392.1, read as the reverse complement.
TGTTTTTGAGTCATTGCAACCTAAGTGTATGTGTGGACTAAATGTCATACCTTTGGTTTGTACTTGGAGACAATAACAGTGTGTCCAGCTAGGAAAACATGTGACATTAGCCCAGTGTCCCTCTTGCCAGGGGGTAGAGCTATAATCTATTGAGGGTCCTGATCTGTTTATCATAAGCCATGGGTCATCTGCCTACCCTGCGACAGGTAAGGACACTTCCCTGTCCTTATCTTTTCTGGATTTAACTCGGTATATGCTAGTGAGAAAGATAGTAGAGTTAGACAGGTCAATCAGTTCAGAAAGGTCCAGGGGTATTGCAAAATAAGGCATACTGGCTGAGCTCACGTGACTGTGGGTACAGATCCAACAATCTCTCAGAGTTTCAGTCTCATTCAACCCCTGGACTAGAATTGTATGGTGCTGTATCAGTGAATTGTCCCATTAATCAACACTGCGGATATGCCTACAGTCAAAGTCATGATAAGTAGGTGGACGCTCATGGCTTATTGTTCCAGGGTCATCGGGACAGCCTTTACTCTTTTACAATGTGAGGCGTGGATCCAGGTGGGTCTACCTTCGAGTTTCACGGAAGTTGGGGTAGTCAACAGCACTTGGTAGGGTCCCTCGTATCGTTGTTCGAGGGTGTTCTGATGTGTTTCTTGACTACCACCCATTCTCCAGGTTTCAGAGTGTGGCTTCCTTCTAGGGAGTCTGGATCCGGAATGGAAGAGAGAACTTGTGCATATATGTTAGACAATTGTTTGCTTAATGCTATCACATATTTAGCAACAGATTCATAATGCATTTGCAATTGCTGTGGAAAGTACTGTGCCATTCTTGGCCCTGTCCCAAATAAGATCTCATATGGGGTCAGTTTGTGTGGTGGCCTAGGGGTGTGTCCAACTGAAAATAGTGCTATTGGCAGGCATTGCACCCAACTCAGCCCTGTCTCCCTAGTCATTTTCAGCATCTTGTACTTCAGTACCCCGTTCAGTCGGTCGACTTTGTCGCTGCTTTGGGGTCTGTAGGGCGTGTGATAGGCTAAGTGTGACCCTACCATCTTCCAGACTTCTTGGGTGAAGCTAGCAGTAAATGCTGGGCCCTGATCACTTTCAATTACCTCAGGTACTCCGAACCTACAGTTTCCTGCATTAGTTTCTTAGCAGTTGTGGCTGTCTGATTTTGGATGGGGTAGGCTTCTGGCCACCCAGAGAACAAGTCTACCACTACTAGCACATATTAAAACCCTTGGCACATTGGCAACTGGATGTGGTCAATTTGAATCCGTTGGAACGGGTACTGGGCTTTGGGGAGACATTTGGTTAGTGTAGGCTCAGTTCTTCCCGGGTTGCACTGCGCACAGATGAGGCAAGACTGAGAATGCCTCACCAGGACAGGGGTTATCCCTGGGGCTACCCATGTTTTGTCAATTAGTTCTTTCATGATGGTCTTAGATTGGTTGGTGGGCCCATGAGCTATTGAAGCTATCAGAGGATAGAAAGCTTTGGGCAGACATACTCTCTTTTCTTGGGGCCACAGTCCAGATTCTTTCTCTTCTTGGGCTGACTCTTTCAGCCAATCCAATTTTCCTTGTGGCGTAGCCTGCTTCTCTAACAGGACTAGCAGGTCCCAGGAGACCTCTTTTGGTTTCTGTGTTGGTTCTGTTGTGGACTCTGTTGCCATCAAGACTGTGAGGTCTGTTCTTCTTCCTCGTTCACTGCTACTTGCTTTGCTGCTTGATCAGCTAGGGTATTTCCTCTGGCTTCACGGGTGTCAGCTCGAGTATGAGCCTTTACCTTAATCACTGCCACTTGGGTGGGCAGGAGTACTGCTGCCATTAGAGCCGCTACTGCTGAAGCATTCTTGATTGGGGTTCCTGCGGCCGTGGTTTAATCCTGGGCCTTCCATATTACTCCAATGTCATGAACTACTCCAAAGGCATATCTAGAGTCAGTGTAAATGTTGGCAGTTGAGTCTTTTGCCATGAGGCAGGCTTCAGTGAGGGCAATGAGTTCAGCCCCCTGTGCTGACTGGTCTGGGAGCAATTGTCTTGCACACAGCACCTCATGCTCACTAGTGACTGCCATGCCTATATGGAACTTCCCCTTCATCGGCATACCTTGAGCCGTCCACAAAGAGAGTCCAGTGTGGATTCAGTAATGGAGTGTCCTTAATTAATGGTGGCGTTCCTACTTCAGCCTCCATCATTGTGAGGCAGTCATGTTCCGGTTCAGCATAAATTGAGTCAGAGGAACCCCATAGTTCTTATTCTTGAAGATCCTCTTCTGCCTGTAGATCAATAAAATCTTCAGATTCTCCAGTATACTCCCCCTTGGAAGAGGGAGAAGAGCAGCAGGATTGAAGATGTGACATCTTTGAATAGTGACATTATCAGGTAGGAGCAGGCTACCTTGCAACCATAGGTAACTTTAATTAGTCAGATGCCTAGATTGTGTTTGTGGGAGAATGGCAGAAATGTCATGTGGTGCTAGGATAGTGAGGGGGTGACCTAGTACCATATCAGAAGTGGTGTCCAGTAGGGCACTGGCTGCATGTACAGCTTTGACACAGGAAGAGGCTGCCCTGGCTACTGGGTCTAGTCTCTTTGTATGGTAGGACTTTGGGGTCCTTCAGGGTCACAGTGACTGGTGGGACATTAAGGCGTCCGATATCCTGGGGTCCTTTGGCCCAGAGAGTATCGGGGATGAGGTGCAAAATGGTTTGCAGCAAATCCCCTTGCTTATATGAATCAGTGCAGAATTTTATTTTCAGACGTCCGGCAGCCGTGGGTGTCGCATCATTTGAGCGAAAACCACAAAGACAGAGAAGCGAGACAGTTTTTTTTATCAGAAAGAGGATCTTAAACTTAGAACAGCAGAAGCTATCATTTCTGAGAAGAGAAAAGGTGGGAGTCAACTGATCCCCTGCAGCTGCACGTAGCTGTCCTGCAATATGGTGGAATGATCTGCTAATTTTGCTTTTGCCCATTTCTGTAGTTGCTCTATAAAGTATTCCCCAGACTCATGATCCCAGGGGTCAAAGTTCTGACCCCTCAGCTCAGGGATAGGAATGTGGTCCATTATCAGTGAGGAGTATTCACCGGTCTTATTCTCCACTATACTTTGCAAATCAGACCACGTACATCCATATGCTTGTGCACTTGAGACAATTTCCTGTAAAATGGCATTGGGTGAGTATCAGGATCAGGCAGTAAGTTCACTATAGTGAACAACTGTTGTGGAGTAAAAGACACATATTTGGGCAGGCCCTGGGGACTTGTTAGTGCCAGGGATTCCCTAAGGGTTTTGTAATTGCCCCTCTCTAGATCTTGCATGTTTCTTTGCAATGCAGTAATCTGAGACTGGAGGGCGGTGTTTGGGTTCTGTGCAGCAGGACTACCCTCATTCCATGGTGCCAATTGGGGAAGGGTGGGAGTCCTTGTGCCCGACACAGATTCTACCGCCTCGTCAGACTGCGTTTGATCGGGCTCTTCTGTCTGACCTCCCACCATTATGGGTGTGGGGGGTCATGATCTGATGGGGAGTCATAAAAGTGCCATCCGGGTTTATCATCGGGTACAGCGTAGAGACCACCGGGACACTAGGGGTGACGGGGGGATCTGGGCCAAAGGAGATTTAAAGGTCCAGCCATGGGCGTTGGCTGTGGAAAAGATGGTGCCGTAGTGGGGACTGATGAGACGTGCTGGGGAACTACAGAGGTGTGGTTATGTGGGCGTAAACCACAACAGGCTAGGCACATATTACTGGAGGCGGAATTCTGTTAACCGCACACTTTACAAGTCCAGCCTTTTTCCGGTCTGACGGCGCCATTTTATAGGGTGGTGGCTGCTCTCGCCCAGTTAATATACTGGGTTTACAGTAGTATCTCCGGCTGCTTTCATCATAATTTAGTTCTCCCCCTGTCTTTTAAAATTCCTTACTACAGTCCAACCACACACGGACGGTATCTATTAACTTTTCATCCTCCAAATTCCCTCTTTTCTCATTCAACAACGTCTGCCACGTAACAGGGCAGTGTGCCACCTTTTGGTATGTTATACATTTTTCCTAACTTGCTTAAACATTTAACAAATCGTTTTCCTTGTTTGTCCGCCACGTACTGCTCAGGGGAACAGTAACCCTTCGGGACACTTTCATTGTTTCTCATCTCGCCTCTCGCACCTACTGGAGCCGTCTAAAGACCTCTGTATAGAGTAATCACTGGACTTAATGACCTTTGAGTCCTGGTCAAGCACACTCTGGGCTACCGCGGACCGCTCTCCCCCCTTTTGTGATCATCCCCTTTTTGGAGATTTGAGTCAGACACCGGGCTGCACTCCGATACAGGCTAATAGGAGAACTCCATGTCTCAGTCAGTGATACTTGTCAACAGAGTCTTCACAACTTATAAACGCAACACAGTACATCAAGACTTTAAAACACATAGGGTTCTTACTTTCATGCCCTCGAGGACGTCCCAAGCTGACACGGCACCCCTCCCTCAGACAGGCACGGATGGACTACACCAAAGGACACATGGAGGTAAGATAAGACAGTTTTCTTACCTCTTATCACGACCTGCAAGGTCCTCGTTGTCTGGTCTCTGGGGGTGCTGGATCAGGGAATCCTATCCTCGAGCCCCACGTTGAGCTCCAACTGTCTTGGATCTGGTCAAACTGCCAGTTCGGTTGATGTACTGCTCCAAATTAGTTAATGTACGTGCACGGAGAGAGATCAAACTGAGACACACAGCTGGGGGTCAAAACAGGATCTCTGCTTTATTGTAAGTTACAGCAGATTATATAGAACAGGAAGAAGCGGGGGAGGTAAGGTGGCGTGTATTTTTTCTATTGGCTATAAACTCTGTATTTTCTGTCACATCTGTGTGCAAGAGGAAGTTCCCCCCTCCCCCTTCCAGATGGGGGAAGCTGCTTGCTTGAAATGAACAGAAACCGTCTTGAGGCACATAATAAAGCAGAAAGCAAGATTCTTGTTATAGGCGTTAGCTGGGTGCCTGGCCGCCATTTTAACTACAGTATAATTCTCAACAAGCAAGTATCCATTTTGTATCAATAGTCCATAACAGCCTCACACAACCTTTATTTTGGTCCGCATCCGAGCCGCAGTATTTGCGGCTTGGATGCAGACCCATTCACTTCAATGGGGCTGCAAAAGATGCAGACAGCCCTCCGTGTGCTGTCCGCATCCGTTGCTCTGTTCAGTGGTCCGCAAAAAAAATATAACCTGTCCTATTCTTGCCAGTTTTGCGGACAGGAATAGGCAGTTATATCAATGGCTGTCCGTGCCGTTCCGCAAATTGCGGAACGCACACGGACGCCATCCATGTTTTGCAAATCCGCAATTTGCGGACCGCAAAACACACAACGGTCGTGTGCATGAGGCCTAAGTCAATAGTGCCGAATCTGTTTTCTCAGACACAAAAGAAAACAGATCCGGCGCCCATTGACTTACAATGGTTTTAGTGCGAGATCTGCATTGCTCATTTTAGAGATAAGACAAACTGGATCCTTTCAGAACGGATACAGCTGGTTGTATTATCATAACGGAAGCATTTTGCTGATCCTTAACGGATCCAGCAAAAATGCAGGTGTGAGAGTAGCCTAAACCAGTTTCATCCTCCGGCAGTCCGTGTGTCTGGAGTGAAAAATGACTCCACTCCCTGTTTCCAGGCGTAAATCTTAGTAAATTTGCCGGATTCAATGTCCCGGCTACACCTTCGCCACTCCCAAGTGGTGAGGGTGGCGTAAAAACAGTTGTGTAACAAATAATTGTTGCAATATTGTTAAAAAGGGGTCTTGCGACTTCTTTTTACGCCAAAAACTGCATTTGAATCTTAGAAAATGACCCCCTGCGTGTGAAAGCAGCCTTACATAGTTGCCTTATCACTTTTCTTTCTGTTCTTAGGTGGCAAAACCTGTATTGTCATATAGCTTGCGGGGGCAGTGTCATATTACAGTGACCTGCATGAGCACACATGTCGTACAAATCCTGCAAACTGCAGTCCTGAAACTATACTTCCCAGTGTGCACTGCTGCAGCGTGACATCACTTCCTGCCTGCAGAGGGGAGAATGGCAAGTGAGCTGAGTGCAGGTAAAGGATCTGCTGTGGCTGGAGACATGTCCCCTTCCCTGCTGGGGTGCAGCACAGGGCGCCACACCATCACTGGCATATTCTGTTAACCCCTTGGTGTCTTTAGCCCTTTTATTTTTAGGTAGCTATTAACACGCTGTCAAATCTGCACCAGTGAGTTCACAGCAAAACCGCAAGCGGAACTAATGTTGCAGATTTCGTGACCTACCGTATTTTCTGTGGATTTCCATACAGAGTTTCACATAGTCTATGGTGAAGTCCTGCAAGACATATAGAAAAGGCTGCGGAAATACTTTCTACAGTGGGAAAAACTATGAGGGAAATTGACCATCCCCTCTGATCCACAAAACTGACGCCAAAAGTGTGAAAGTTGGCACATGCTGTAGTTGCGCGGAATTTAGCGACTTGTTGGAGGGTTTTAAGAGTTAGATACCCAAAATATAATCAAAATAACTGTGTGGGAGCATAGCTAAAGAACCTGTTCAAAAACACCACACATATAATACAAAAAGCATCTTTATTAGTGTCTGCAAGAAGACATACAAATAATAATATGAGAGACAATTATAAAATACAGCAAAAAGGTGCAAAGACGGGAATATGCCCCATCCAGCTCCAATATCCACATATAGCCTTATAAAACAATACTGTGCAGTGGTTCATACCCAACATTTAAAGGGATTCTGTCACCTGGATTTTGCCTATAGAGCTGCAGACATGCACTGCTTGATCGCCACTAGCACGTCCGCAGTATACATTCCTCATAGCTCTCAGTCCTTTTATTGTGTCAAAAAAAACGATTTTAGATACATGTAAATGAGGTAAGTAAGGTGCCCAAGGGGCTGTTACTAACGTTTCTGGTGCCCAGCCATGCCCACTGTGAAGGAGCCCAGCACCGCCCGCATCCTCCGAATCTCCGCCTTGCTCTCCGACGTCGCAAAGTTAGAGCGCCGTAATCTCGCAGCTACCGCATGCGCAGTTCGTTCCCTGAGGCTGATGCCAACACAGGGAAGGAACACTATGTCGGCACTGACATGTGGCATAGGCCTCATGCACACGGACGTTTTTTTTTTGCGGTCCGCAAAAACGGTTTCTGTTGTTCCGTGATCCGTGTCCGTTTTTTCATCCGTGGGTCTTCCTTGATTTTTGGAGGATCCACGGACATGAAAAGTAAAAAAAAAAAACTAAGTCAAGTTTGCATTGAAAATGATAGGAAAAACGGACACGGATCACGGACACGGATCACGGACGCGGATGACTATCTTGTGTGCATCCGTGATTTTTCACTGACCCATTGACTTAAATGGGTCCGTGAACCGTTGTCCGTGAAAAAAATAGGTCAGGTCCTATTTTTTTCACGGACTGGAAAAACGGATCACGGACGCGGAAGCCAAACGGTGCATTTTCCGATTTTTTTCCACGGACCCATTGAAAGTCAATGGGTCCGCGAAAAAAAAACGGAAAACAGAACAACGGCCGCGGATGCACACAAAGGTCGCGTGCATGAGGCCATACTCACGCATGCGCGAGATTGCGGCGCACTAACTTTGTGACGTCGGGAAGCAAGGAGGGGATTCGGAGGATGCGGGCGGTGCTGGGCTCCTTCACAGTGGGCATGGCTGGGCACCAGAAACGTTAGTAACAGCCCCTTGGGCACCTTACTTGCTTCACTTACATATATATAAAATAGTTTTTTTGACACAATAAAAGCACTCACAGCTATGGGGAATGTATATTCCGGACGTGCTAGCGGCGATCTAGCAGCAATTGTCCGCAGCTCTATGGGCAAAATCCAGATGACAGAATCCCTTTAATATATACTTCCTCCATTGTTTTGTATAAGTATAGGATCAATTTCCAGGGCCATAGGGCCAGATTTATCATTAGCTCAAGTCAGAATAATGGAGTGAAAAAGTTTCTAATTTTTCCGCAATCGCTTAAACTGCGCAAAAAAACGCTACTTTTATTGGTTCTGCACTATGCTCGCCAGTTTTCTGAAAGTGGGCGTGTTTTCTTATGTAAATGAATCTCTAGACAGATTTACTATTGCGACTATTTAAAAAGTCGCAAAAAATGTGCAATTTTACTCCAGTGAGGACCATGCTTATCTTATGCGACTTTTTAATAGAACATGCGACTTTTTCGTAAAGATGTGCGACTTTTGTAAAGCTGCTTACTGACGGATAAACTGCTACCGTCAAACCACATTTATTACAGTCTTAAAGGGCCGATCAGAAATCTGACTTGGCTAAGGCCTCTTTCACACTTGCGTTGTCCGGATCCGGCGTGTACTCCACTTGCCGGAATTACACTCCGGATCCGGAAAAACGCAAGTGTACTGAAAGCATTTGAAGACGGAACCGTCTTCCAAATGCGTTCAGTGTTACTATGGCACCCAGGACGCTATTAAAGTCCTGGTTGCCATAGTAGTAGTGGGGAGCGGGGGAGCGGTATACTTACAGTCCGTGCGGCTCCCCGGGCGCTCCAAAATGACGTCAGAGCGCCCCATGCGCATGGATGACGTGATCCATGTGATCACATGATCCATGAGCTTGGGGCGCCCTGACGTCACTCTGGAGCGCCCGGGGAGCCGCACGGACGGTAAGTACACTGCTCCCCGCTCCCCACTACACTTTACCATGGCTGCCAGGACTTTAGCGTCCCGGCAGCCATGGTAACCACTCTGAAAAAGCTAAATGTCGGATGCGGCAATGCGCCGAAACGACGTTTAGCTTAAGGCCGGATCCGGATCAATGCCTTTCAATGGGCATTAATTCCGGATCCGGCCTTGCGGCAAGTGTTCCGGATTTTTGGCCGGAGCAAAAAGCGCAGCATGCTGCGGTATTTTCTCCGGCCAAAAAACGTTCCGTTCCGGAACTGAAGACATCCTGATGCATCCTGAACGGATTTCTCTCCATTCAGAATGCATTAGGATAATCCTGATCAGGATTCTTCCGGCATAGAGCCCCGACGACGGAACTCTATGCCGGAAGACAACAACGCAGGTGTGAAAGAGCCCTAAAACTGACTTTAGCCATATGTGAAAGTGGAGTGAGCTGTCAGAGTAATGATAAGGCTACATTCACACATCCGTGCTGTGTTGCGGACCCGCAAATTGCGGGTCCGCAACACACCAGCCCGTCACCCCCCATAGAAATGCCTATTCTTGTCCGCAAGCTGCGGACAAGAATAGGACATGCTCTATCTTTTTGCGGAGCTGCGGACCCAAAATCGGGGCCGCGCTCCGTAAATTGCGGCTGCAGACAGCACACTGTGTGCTGTCCGCATCCATTCCGTCCCCATAGAGAATGAATGGGTCCGCACCCGTTCCGCAAAATTGCGGAACGGATGCGGACACATTTTGCGGACGTGTGAATGGAGCCTTAATCTGGCTCTATGTGTCCACAAAACACTGCTGATCAAATGCCCCAGCAGAGCAGTGGGCTATGAGGCACAGATATTACCAATAGCAAAACAATAGAATAAAACAAAAGATGTTATTACAACCTATGCATATGGTGACAATAGACCTACATTAGGCAGAGGCATGAGCAAAGCACAGTGTAAGGCCTCATGCACACGAACATATTTTCATTCCGTGTCCGTTCCGTTTTTTTACAGACCGTATACGGAACCATTCATTTCAATGGGTCCGCAAAATAAACGGAAGGTACTCCGTGTGCATTCCGTTTCCGTATGTCAGTATTTCCATTCTGCAAAAAAATAGTACATGTCCTATTATTGTCCGCATTACAGACAGGGATAGAACTGTTCTATTAGGGTACAGCTGTTCCGTTCCGCAAAATACGGAATGCACACGGATGTCATCCGTATTTTTTACGGATCCGTTTTTTGTGGACCGCAAAATACATCCGGTCGTGTGCATGAGGCCTAAGGCTACATGCACACGAACGTATTTTGTTTCCGTGTCCTTTTCCATTTTTTTTGCGGATAGGATGCGATTCATTTCTATGGAGTTGTTAAAAAATGTGGATAGTCAACCGTTTGTTTTTCGTGTCTGTTGTCCATGGTTCCATTCCGCAAAAAAATAGAGCATGTCCTATTCTTGTCCGTTATGCCGGCAAGGATAGGCATAGACAAATGGATCCGCAAAAAAAAAACGGATGCCATAAGGACGTCATCCATTTATTTTATTTTTTTGCAGATCCGCAATTTGCGGACCGCAAAACACATACAGTCATGTGCATGTAGCCTAAGTCTAAACATACCGTTTGCAGAGCTGGAGGGGGCAGAGAAAGAAACCCCTCTCTGCCCCCTCCAGCTCTGCAAACGGTATGTTTAGACTTACACTGTGCTTGGTCATGCCTCTGCCTAAGGCCTCATGCACACGACCGTTGTGTTCCGTTCCGCAAAATGGGGTTCCGTTGTTCCGTGGTCCGTTTCCGTGTGTCTTCCTTTATTTTTGGAGGATCACCAGACATGAAGGAAAGTAAAAAAAAGTCTAAGACAAGTTTGCCATGCAAATGATAGGAAAAAAACGGACACGGACGCGGATGACAATCTTGTGTGCCTCCACGTTTTTTAGCGGTCCCTTTGACTTGAATGGGTCCGCGAACTGTTTTAGAAAAAAATAGGACAGGTTATATTTTTTTGACGGACTGGAACCACGGATCACGGACGCGGATGGCAAACGGTGCATTAGCCGAGTTTTCAACGGACCCATTGAAAGTCAATGGGTCCTCAGAAAATCACGAAAAATGGAACAACGGACACGGAATAAAAGAACGGTCGTGTGCATGAGGCCTAAGTATGTAGGTCTATTGTCACCATCGTTTGTTTTATTCTATTGTTTTGCTATTGGTAATATCTGTACCTCATAGCCCACTGCTCTGCTGGGGCATTTTATTAGCAGTGTTTGGCCTCATGCACACGACCGTGGTGTGTTTTGCGGTCCGCAAATCGTGGATCTGCAAAACATGGATGGCGTCCGTGCGCGTTCCGCAATTTGCGGAACGGCACGGACAGCCTTCAATATAAATGCCTATTCTTGTCCGCAAAGTGCGGACAAGAATAGGACATGTTATATTTTTTTAGCGGGGCCATGGAATGGAGCAACAGATGCGGACAGCACACGGAGTGCTGTCTGCATCTTTTGCGGCCCCATTGAATTGAATGGGTCCGCATCCGAGCCGCCAAAACGGCGGCTTGGATGCGGACCCAAACAACGGCCGTGTGCATGAGGCCTTTGGTGGACACTATGGCCCTGGAAGTTGATCCTATACTTATACAAAACAATGGAGGAAGTATATATTAAATGTTGGGTATGAACCATTGCCCAGTATTGTTTTATAAAACTATATGTGCATATTGGAGCTTCATGGGGCATATTCCCGTCTTTGCACCTTTTTGCTGTATTTTATAAATGTCTCATATTATTATTGGTATGTCTTCTTGCAGACACTAATAAAGATGCTTTTTGTATTATATGTGTGGTGTTTTTGAATAGATTCTTTAGGGTTTTAAGAGTGCCTACACACAGCGCGTTTTTTCCGTGCAGATTTTGTACTCAGCCTTTTTTACTCAAATTAATATTTTCTGTTTAGGGTAGGGTTTAATAGGGGTATTCAGACAAGAAACGAGGACAGGGAACCAAATCCTTTAAGGGGTGTCCCTGGGTTGAGGCCTATGAAGGGACGCATAGGGAGAAATAGGTTCTTATCGTTTGTCCGCATGTTGCGTTGTCCTGGATTTCCTACCAGTGATATCATCATCAAGTCCTTCCTCGCCACGTACCTCTTATATGAGTCCCCTATAATCCTCAAATAAGGGACATTGGGCTATTTCAGCAAACCGTGAGTAACTCTGGAGAATTTTATCTTGATCTGAGATATTAAGCATTTCAATTTGTATACATGTTGTCTTGATCCATGGGATCTGAGCTTGATCTGAGCTAACGTTTTAATAGATTATTGAAAGGTATATTTTAGATTTATGGGAAGGTGTTCTGGATTTTTCCAATACTACACATAATAAAGTTATATGTTACCCGAGAATGCAGATGATATGCAGAGTCTAAGGGAAGTCAGCTCTAAAGTCTGTTCTGATCATTGGGATTTTTCTTCTGGGGTCTCTCCTTTCTTTCTTTGTTTCTTCCTTTATTCTCTCTTTGTTGTGTGTGGTTTATTATCAAAAACGTATCAGTTAGACACACCTTCCCAACTTGGAGTTTTCCAATCATTGTCGATTAGGCGTGTACATATGATAATGACTGTGATGTCACTGTATTACCCAGAATGCATTTCTGCTGTTGGTGTAATGTTACTTATTTATACCTAGGTGGCACTAGTGCATAAGCTATTAGCATAATTAACAGTAAGGGTTGAATGTCCAGGTCTGACTTCATCTTACACTCCATACACATAACATATGGAATCCTAAATCAGAGCTACAGGGATTAACTTTGACACATGTATCATATAAAGCATAGGCCTTAGGTACCATTTTAGACATCTCCCAACTATCAAATTTATGGTACAGATAAGAATATAATAGACCTTGTACTCTCACAGACATGTGTGCCCCCTCTATCACTTCAACGGGTGATTCATTGTTAGTTAAAATAACACAGCTTTCCCTGAATGGGAACTCTTTAACAAAGTCTATACTTAAAATTCTTCTCACCATATTTTAGGAGTGCATGCATTCCTAGTGAGAAATATATAGGATAATAGATGCATTGACGTCCTTTATAATATTTAACAAAATAAAATAATACATATGTCCTATTGATTATCTTATACAAAAAAAAAAAAAATAAGGTTCATTATATGTGTATACAGACACCACAGATTTTCTGCTTCACCAATAGACATCAACTGTAGGGGTAATTAGTACCAGATATGTCTAGAGAATATCCTTATCTTAGTCATAAATCTATAAAGAGACAAGAATGACTCTTCTCAAACTGGTACATCTATAGAGAAGAAACCCTATGAACAGTGTCCTTTCCATGAACCTATTTTGGCCAACTTTAAAAATACATACAAAAATGGTGAATATATCACAATATGGCCTCATATAATCAAATCCACTATAATTAGGATATTTAGATATAAATGTTATACACCTAGGAAAAAGGCACAACAATTTCTGGTGCAGACTGGGTGTACTGGGGAAAGGGACCTGCCAGCAGGCCCATCTCATTTACCATTTTATACTCTTGTTTCAGGTGTAGAAAATGGTCTAGATGTAAGACAGCTAGTAAGCCGTCTTACATTCAGAAGCGTCAGTGGATCTGAATGACGTTATGAAGAGGCCGGGGCTTCTTTATAACTTTCCACTGCCAGTGCAGGACTTTATTAAGATCGGCATCTAAAATGCTGGTCTTAATAAATGTGCCCCAAAGTTAGTAAATATGCCCCCTTGTTCTTTCAGTTAGAGGCAAAGGGGGCTCTCCAGTTTGCTACTGGCTACTAACTTCTTCAGTGGTTTCCTGTAAGTGGAGTTTTACCGATTGTTTTTATAATTACCATAGTAGCCACTAGGAGGCAGTAAAGGATTGCACCTATTAGAAACCTATTAATTTGGTTTAGCTCTAAAGTCAAAGTTACACATTTGTGAGCAGTGTAATAAAATACACAGAGTTTTGTTTGAATATTCTGTTGTGGCTTTCATTACTGACGGCAGCCACAATGCTCTGCCGAATCCGTCACACGACAGACACCAGCAGCACCCAACAAATCCCATTGACTAAGGGCTCATGCATACGGCCGTAGTTTTGGTCTGCATCCGATTCGTGTTTTTTGAGGATCGGATGCGGACCCATTCATCTCAATGGGGCAAAAAAATATAACGTCCTATTCTTGTCCATTTTGCAACAAGGATAGGACATTTCTGCAGGAGAAAAAATAACATGGCGGCATGCTCTCGGACGGTATCTGTGTTTTGCGGATCTGCCATTTGCGGACCTCAAAAACTGATAGATACGGTTGTGTGCAGGAGCCCTTACAGAGGGGTCTATTAGGTTCTGTCATGGTGTCACGCATGTCGTACTATTTTTTTCTGCCAAATATAAAGGAATCTGCTGTGGATGTCCTGACACGGATGTGAACAGAGCTATATATATATATATATATATATATATATATATATATATATATATATAAAGAAGGACGTATATATGTGTGGATGTATTTATGTATATATGTATGTGTGTTCTGCGATCACTCAAAAACGCAACCATTGATTTCCATGAAACTTGGTATACACATCCCTTGCTACCTAGAAAGAAATCTTCTGGGGGTCTCAGCTCTCTAGGACGTACTGTTCCTGAGATATTCCCCAAAAATGACCTGCATTAGCCAATACAAGCCTGCAAGTCTTTCTCTTCATATCCTAACTGCCATACACACGGTCACATGTCCCTTATCAGCCAATAGAAGCTCGCAGGCCCTTAGTCTCCACATACACACAGTTTTACTCAGGTTTCCATAACAACCTAGCCATTTTTCTTCACTGCTGTAGGTCAGCTTTAGGCTAGGGCTACACGACAACAATAAGTCGCACAATACATAGAGCACAACTACACTGCTACATGTGTCGCGCGCCAATTTTTCTAATGATAGTCTATGGTGTTGCACTGCGACATGTGACATGCTGCGACTGCGACAGGGCAGGGAGCTGTGGAGGTCACTGTTAAATAGGCAGGCACTGTGGAGATCACTGTTAAAGAGGTGTTCACTGTGGATGTTACTGTTAAGGGGGCAGGCCGCTGTGGACGTCACTGTTAAAGGGGTGGACACTGTGGAATCCACTGTTAAAGGGGCAGGGGCCACTCTTAAAGGGGCAACTGCCGTGGAGGTCACTGTTAAGGCAGCGGGGTATTGTGGAGGTCACTGTTAAGGGGGGCGGGCCCCTAAGGGAGGTCAAAGTTGCTGTTGAGGTCCCATTTTAAAGTGGCAGGGCACTGTGGGGGGGGGGGGGGGTCAGTGCTAAAGGGGTTGTCCGAGTTCAGAGCTGAACCCGGACATACCTCCATTTTCACCCAGGCAGCCCCCCTGACTTGAGCATCGGAGCAGTTCATGCTTCGATGCTCTCCTTTGCCCTGCGCTAAATCGCGCAGGGCAAAGGCATTTTTAGGAGTTCCGGTGACGAACCGGGCTCTCCATGGGGCTGCCAGGAAGCCCGGTGACGTCACCGGCACTGATGGGCGGGCTTTAGCTCTGCCCTAGCCAGTAAAACGACTAGGGCAGCGCTAAAGCCCGCCCATCAGAGCCGGTGATGTCATCGAACACACTGCTGGGCGGAAGCTTCCGCCCGGCAGTGTGTTATGATAAACAAAAGAGCCTGTGCACTGTTATGGGGGATACTTTCGATCTCTTTTAACGACACACACAAACATTAAATGAAATATACCTGTGCAAAGCCGGGTCCTTCTGCTAATAAATATATATATATATATATATATATATATATATATATATACAGTACAGACCAAATGTTTGGACACACCTTCTCATTCAAAGAGTTTTCTTTATTTTCATGACTATGAAAATTGTAGATTCACACTGAAGGCATCAAAACTATGAATTAACACATGTGGAATTATATACATAACAAACAAGTGTGAAACAACTGAAAATATGTCATATTCTAGGTTCTTCAAAGTAGCCACCTTTTGCTTTGATTACTGCTTTGCACACTCTTGGCATTCTCTTGATGAGCTTCAAGAGGTAGTCCCTGAAATGGTTTTCACTTCACAGGTGTGCCCTGTCAGGTTTAATAAGTGGGATTTCTTGCCTTATAAATAGGGTTGGGACCATCAGTTGCGTTGAGGAGAAGTCAGGTGGATACACAGCTGATAGTCCTACTGAATAGACTGTTAGAATTTGTATTATGGCAAGAAAAAAGCAGCTAAGTAAAGAAAAACGAGTGGCCATCATTACTTTAAGAAATGAAGGTCAGTCAGTCAGCCGAAAAATTGGGAAAACTTTGAAAGTAAGGGCTATTTGACCATGAAGGAGAGTGATGGGGTGCTGCGCCAGATGACCTGGCCTCCACAGTCACCGGACCTGAACCCAATCGAGATGGTTTGGGGTGAGCTGGACCGCAGAGTGAAGGCAAAAGGGCCAACAAGTGCTAAGCATCTCTGGGAACTCCTTCAAGACTGTTGGAAGACCATTTAAGGTGACTACTTCTTGAAGCTCATCAAGAGAATGCCAAGAGTGTGCAAAGCAGTAATCAAAGCAAAAGGTGGCTACTTTGAAGAACCTAGAATATGACATATTTTCAGTTGTTTCACACTTGTTTGTTATGTATATAATTCCACATGTGTTAATTTATAGTTTTGATGCCTTCATAGTCATGAAAATAAAGAAAACTCTTTGAATGAGAAGGTGTGTCCAAACTTTTGGTCTGTACTGTGTGTATATATATATATATATATATATATATATACACACACACACACACAGTTTCATTATTTTTGCGGCCGCACAAACACTTAAATTTAAACTTCATTTAAATGTGCCCTAGTATATTCCTCATAGTACATTCAGCGTTCTAGTAGCCCACTAAGGGCTCTTACACACAAGTGTGTCCCTTGCGAGAATCACACTCTGTGTGAGAGAGGGATCGCGAGAGAGGAAGCGCACGGCATTATCATGATTGATAATGCTGTGTGCCTCTGCCTGACTGCTTTATGTAACTATGATTCTGTTACAGAAAAGTCACGCAGAGGCACACAACATTATCAATCATGATAATGCTGTGTGCTTCTGTTAGTCCAGAACGCACAATCCATCTCTCACACGGAGCGTGATTCCCGCAAGGGACACGCTCATGTGAAAGAGCCCTAAATTTGTACCTACCTTATACTGATCCCGAGTTACATCCTGTATTGTAATCCTGTCTCACCCACACTCATAATGTTCCAGGATGCTCCCGGTATTCCCTATTTTTAACATCACACAGAACTTGCTCTTGTGATTTGTATTTTGGAGTAAAATACAAAAAATTGCATCACAGGAGCTAATTGAATCTATTAGGGATTTATCAACTGTATTTGATAGAATATTGTGCAATTGTGAATGAAATTCTGCACTATGAGTTCGACTACATTGCGCGGTCATGTCATGGTTGCAACACGGCTGTTGCTGCTGCTATGGCTGTAGAGGCTGCGGTAGGCCCTAATTAAATTATTTAGGACCGCCCTGTTTATTCGGTCTGCATTGTTAATGACAGCACAGCACCTGCAATACCACGTGGCCATTAACAATGCAGACCGACTAAAGAGTATGGTCCCCATTAGATAGGTGTCAATTGAACACTCATCCTGTTGACGGCTATCTTTCCGGATCCCCCTTCCCCATATACACGCATGCTTGGCTCGTCTGATGTGCATGTATTCTTAGTAACAAAAAAAGATATAAGCTGCTGCTAGATACTTCTTGTGGGGGTCAGTCCCATGAACAAGAGGATTGGGCAGTTGAAATCCCTACAGCCCCTTATCTCCCCTGACACTTAAAGTGGTCATACAAATTAGTCTAAAGTTGATCAAAATGGATAATTACAACCAAACATTAACAAGCGATTTCTAGCCAACCAATAATAGACTATTACGATTTGAAAAGAAGTTGGCCGTGTTTAATATTTTTGCCTGATCGGAAGAAATATCTTTCTTTGAAAGAATGTTCCCAGAAAGATCTTTTGTCCATCACCCGGTTTCATTGAAAGTGTATGAACAGTTTCATCAACTCTGACGGCCAATATGGAGTAAAATATGTATGACCGTGTCTGTGAAATGACTGTTCAACAGATTTTTGATTGTTCAGCCATCAACCAACTTCTGTGTAATGTGTATGTCCAGCTTTACTGTCGGAAGAGACTTAAGACGCTATTCATACACCATGGAGGTCGGCTGGTTCCGGCAAAATCGATTTGAAAGGGTCAGATAATATACATCTAACTAGCAGAAGGACTATGAGGAATATACTAGGACACATTTAAATGAAGTTTAAATTTAAGTGTTTGTGCGGCCGCAAAAATAATAAACTGTGTGTGTATACACACTAGCAGAAGGACCCAGCTTCGCACAGGTATATTTAATCTATTTCATTTCATGTTTGTATGTGTCGTTAAAAGATATCGACAGTATCCCCCATAACAGTGACCCCTACAGCACCCCGCCCCTTTAACAGTGAACTCCACAGTCTCACACCCCTTAACACTGACCCCCCCCCACAGTGCCCTGCCACTTTAAAATGGGACCTTCACCGCAGTCTGGCCCTTTAACAGTGAGTTTCACAGCATCCCACTCCCTTGACAGTGACCTCCTCACGGGCCCGCCCCCTTAACAGTGACCTCCACAGTATCCCGCTCCCTTAACAGTGACATCACAGTAACAAGCTCCCTTAACAGTGACCTCACAGTACCCTGCTACATTAACAGTGACCTCCACAGTACCCCGCTTCCTTAACAGTGACCCCCACAGTAACCCGCTCCCTTAACAGTGACCTCACAGTACCCTGCTACATTAACAGTGAGCTCCACAGCAGTTTCCTCTTTAATAGTGGCTCCTGCCCCCTTAACAGTGACCTCCACAGCACCCTACCCCTTTAATGCTAGGGCTACACGACGACATGTGTCGCGCGACATTTTGTCTCAACAATTTTTATAATGATAGGCTATGGTGCCACACTGCGATGTGGCATGCTTCGACTGCGACACGACAGTCGCAAAAAATCCATCCAAGATGGATTTTTCTGCGACTGTCGCGTCGCAGTATGTCACATGTCGCAGTGTCTTAAAATGGGACCTCCACAGCAGCCCATCCCCTTAACTTTGACCTTCACAGTAGCCTGCCCCTTTAACAGTGAGTTTCACAGCACCCCACTCCCTTGACAGTGACTCCACAGTACCCTGCTGCCTTAACAGTGACCTCCACAGCAGTTTCCTCTTTAATAGTGGCCCCTGCCCCCTTAGCAGTGACCTCCACAGTGTCCGCCCCCTTAAAGGGCTTCTGTCAGCCCACTAAACCGTTTTTTGTTTTTTTTGCTTAATAATAACCCCTACACTGCGATTTATCCATACATAAGTAAAATAATAATTTTGGTTCAGTAGAATTTGCTAAAACCCTATTTTTATAATATGTAAATTACCTTGCTACCAGCAAGTAGGGCGGCTACTTGCTGGTAGCAGCCGCATCCTCCGATGGTAATGACGCCCCCTCTGCTTGTTGATTGACAGGGCCAGCGGACAGGATCTTTCTCCGCTGGCCCTGCCTGTTTTCATTCAATATCTGGCGCCTGCGCCGCGGCCGTACCTATCTTCAATCGGTGCAGGCGCACTGAGAGGCGGCCACTCACTCGGCAGCTTCATCCTCAATGCGCCTGCGCCGGGTGTAGATGTGACGTCATCGGCGCAGGCGCATTGAGGATGAAGCGGCCGAGTGAGTGGCCGCCTCTCAGTGCGGCTGGGTTGTTATGGAAACCTATAGTAAAACTGTGTGTATGCGGAGACTAAGGGCCTGCGAGCTTCTATTGGCTGATAAGGGACATGTGACCGTGTGTATGGCAGTTGGGATATAAAGAGATAAAGAGAAAGACTTGCAGGCTTGTATTGGCTAATGCAGGTCATTTTTTGAGAATATCTCAGGAACGGTACGTCCTAGAGAGCTGAGTCTAAAACCTTCCTGGACACCTGATGTACCTGTGTGCCAAATTTGGTGAAGAACGGTCAAGTCGTTTGGTCGTGCATAAAGGACAGACAGACGTCGGGACAGACAGAAACTCATTGTGTACCGGCATGTTACCTCTACCATCAGAAATTGATCGATCAGTTTTTTAGTTACATAGCAATGTGTGTAGCAAAAACAGTTGGAGCATCCAAATTCCATGCAGCTGCTGTGTAGGGGCGTATGACCCCCACAAGATTTCTTTCCAGGTAGCAAGTGATGTGTATACCAAGTTTAGTTGAAATTGATGGTTGCGTTTTTGAGTGATCGCGGAACATACATACATACTTACATATATACATCCTTCTTTATATATATAGAAGAAGAGGATAGAAGATGTGTGAGAATATAGTAACATAGTTTATGAGGCCGAAAAAAGACATCTGTCCGGCCTGTTATCCTGCAAGTTGATCCAGAGGAAGACAATTTTCCCCACTTTAGGGGAAAACAAAATCCTTCCCGACTCCAGTCAGGCAATCAGAATATCTCCCTGGATCAACGACCCCTCTCTAGTAGCTATAGCCTGTAATATTATTACACTCCAGAAATACATCCAGGCCCCTCTTGAATTCCTTTATTGTACTCACCATCACCACCTCCTCAGACAGAGAGTTCCATAGTCTCACTGCTCTTACCGTAAAGAATCCTCTTCTATGTTTGTGTACAAACCTTCTTCGTAAAAATAATCAGTACAAGATAAATATTGCAACCAGGTACTGTATTTAGGCTTTACAGGGGTTGTCTCACTTAGGCTACTGTACTTACACACTAGCGTTTTTACTGGATCCGGCAGGGCTCAGCAAAAACGCTTCTGTTACTGATAATACAACTATCTGCATCCGTTATGAACGGATCCGGTTGTATTATCTTTAACACAGCAATGATGGATCCGTCATGAACTCCATTTAAAGTCAATAGGGGACGGAACCGTTTTCTATTGTGTCTGTGAAAATGGATACGTCCTCTTGACTTGCATTGTGGACCTGTCTTGCTCCGCATCCCATCACGGAAAGAAAACCGCAGCATCCGATATGAGAAAGCAACCAAACGGAACGGAATGCATTTTGAATCATTCCATTCTGTTCAGTTACATTTTGTCCCCATTGACAATGAATGGGGACAAAACGTAAGCGTTTTTTTTCCAGTATTGAGACTCTATGGTTACTTTCACACTAGCGTTTCTATTTTCCGGTATTGAGATCCATCATACTTTCACACTAGAGTTTTTGCTCTAGTGTGAAAGTAGCCTTAAGCAAATGGCATTTATCATGTAGAGAAAGTTAAAGGGGTTGTCTCATCATGGACAATGGGGGCATATCGCTAAGATATGCCCCCATTGTCTTATAGGTGTGGGTTCCACCGCTGGGACCCCCACCTATATCGAGAACGGAGCCCCGCAAGGTGGTGGCTGGAGGACTCCGGTCCAGCCACCACCAAGCCGGCTCCCCATAGAAGTGAAGAGGAGCGTAGCGCGCATGCGCGGCCCCCGGTCCCATTTATTTCTATAGGGCCGACTGAAATAGCCTAGCCCTCCTTCACTTGGGGGCCCCGTTCTCGATATAGGTGCTGGTCCCAGCGGTGGGACCCGCACCTATGAGACAATGGGGGCATATCCTAGCAATATGCCCCCATTGTCCATGTACAGACAACCCGTTTAATACAAGGCACTTACTAATGTATTGTGATTGTTCATATTGCCTCCTTTGCTGGCTGGATTTATTTTTCCATCACATTATACACTGCTCGTTTCCATGGTTATGACCACCCTGCAGTGCAGCAATGGTGGCCGCGCTTGCACACTATAGGAAAAGGCGCTGGTCTTTCTGGTGGCTGAGACCGCGGGAGCACATATAGGCCAGGCTTTTTCCTATAGTGTGCAAGTACGACCACAACTGCTGAACTGCAGGGTGGTCATAATCCCTGGAAGCGAGCAGTGTATAATGTGATGCAAAAATGAATCAAGCCAGCAAAGGAAGCAATATGGACAATCACAATACATTAGTAAGTGCCTTGTATTAACTTTCTCTACATGATAAATGCCACTTGCTGAAGTTAGACAATACCTTTAGGCCTAGTTCACACAAACGTATGGCTTTTATAGTTTTTTGCGGTCCGTTTTTCACGGATCCGTTGTTCCGTTTTTGAGTTCCGTTGTGTTTCCGTTTCTGTTCCGTTTTTCCGTTCCGTTTTTCCATATGGCATATACAGTATACAGTAATTACATAGAAAAAATTGGACTGGGCATAACATTTTCAATAGATGGTTCAGCAAAAACGGAACAGATACGGAAGACATACGGATGCATTTCCATATGTGTTCCATTTTTTTTGCGGACCCATTGACTTTAATGGAGCCACGGAACGTGATTTGCGGCCAAATATAGGACATTACGACTCAAAATTGGGTGAGCACTCAACAACTGGCATTTAGAGGTTAAAAGTTTAATTAAACACTAAAAATATTAGTAATACACACATATATAGAATAAAATAACATAAAATACAATTCTGTATGCTATAAATCTGTCAATTCGCATAAATATACACAAGGGAAATTCACATTCAATTGGTGAAGAGTCTCTGTTGTAGCACAATATATAAAGGATATTCTGTGGAAATTCGCAATCTACTACTGAAGAATCTCTATTTGTAGTACAATGGTAAAATATTCTATTTTTTCACTGCCTTATGACCTGTCTGTATCTGGTATATACACTGCTCAAAAAAATAAAGGGAACACTTAAACAACACAATGTAACTCCAAGTCAATCACACTTCTGTGAAATCAAACTGTCCACTTAGGAAGCAACACTGAGTGACAATCAATTTCGCATGCTGTTGTGCAAATGGGATAGACAACAGGTGGAAATTATAGCCAATTAGCAAGACACCCCCAATAAAGGAGTGGTTCTGCAGGTGGTGACCACAGACCACTTCTTAGTTCCTATGCTTCCTGGCTGATGTTTTGGTCACTTTTGAATGCTGGCGGTGCTTTCACTCTAGTGGTAGCATGAGATGGAGTCTACAACCCACACAAGTGGCTCAGGTAGTGCAGCTTATCCAGGATGGCACATCAATGCGATCTGTGGCAAGAAGGTTTGCTGTGTCTGTCAGCGTAGTGTCCAGAGCATGGAGGCGCTACCAGGAGACAGGCCAGTACATCAGGAGGCGTGGAGGAGGCCGTAGGAGCGCAACAACCCAGCAGCAGGACCGCTACCTCCGCCTTTGTGCAAGGAGGAACAGGAGGAACACTGCCAGAGCCCTGCAAAATGACCTCCAGCAGGCCACAAATGTGCATGTGTCTGCTCAAACGGTCAGAAACAGACTCCATGAGGGTGATATAAGGGCCCGACGTCCACAGGTGGGGGTTGTGCTTATAGCCCAACACAGTGCAGGACGTTTAGCATTTGCCAGAGAACACCAAGATTGGCAAATTCGCCACTGGCGCCTTGTGCTCTTCACAGATGAAAGCAGTTTCACACTGAGCACATGTGACAGACGTGACAGAGTCTGGAGACGCCGTGGAGAACGTTCTGCTGCCTGCAACATCCTCCAGCATGACCGGTTTGGCATTGGGTCAGTAATGGTGTGGGGTGGCATTTCTTTGGAGGGCCGCACAGTCCTCCATGTGCTCGCCAGAGGTAGCCTGACTGCCATTAGGTACCGAGATGAGATCCTCAGACCCCTTGTGAGACCATATGCTGGTGCGGTTGGCCCTGGGTTCCTCCTAATGCAAGACAATGCTAGACCTCATGTGGCTGGAGTGTGTCAGCAGTTCCTGCAAGACGAAGGCATTGATGCTATGGACTGGCCCGCCCGTTCCCCAGACCTGAATCCAATTGAGCACATCTGGGACATCATGTCTCGCTCTATCCACCAACGTCACGTTGCACCACAGACTGTC
This sequence comes from Bufo bufo, assembly GCF_905171765.1. NCBI lineage: Eukaryota > Metazoa > Chordata > Amphibia > Anura > Bufonidae > Bufo > Bufo bufo. The sequence continues at coordinate 133,755,722 of NC_053392.1, read as the reverse complement.
CAGGAGTTGGCAGATGCTTTAGTCCAGGTCTGGGAGGAGATCCCTCAGGAGACCGTCTGCCACCTCATCAGGAGCATGCACAGGCGTTGTAGGGAGGTCATACAGGCACGTGGAGGCCACACACACTACTGAGCCTCATTTTGACATGTTTTAAGGATCAGCCTGTAGTGTGTTTTTCCACTTTAATTTTGAGTGTGACTCCAAATCCAGACCTCCATGGGTTAAAAAATTTGATTTCCATTTTTTTTATTTTTGTGTGATTTTGTTGTCAGCACATTCAACTATGTAAAGAACAATGTATTTCAGAAGAATATTTAATTTATTCAGATCTAGGATGTGTTATTTTTGTGTTCCCTTTATTTTTTTGAGCAGTGTATATTGATTTTCCACAGTATACTTCTAATTATATCCAACAGTCTGATATATCGGTCAGTGGCCTTCATCAGTGATCACTGATGAAGGGAAGGAGAGTTCCCGAAACGCGTCTGACCTGGATCGCTTAATCAAAGAAGAAACATCTGCGCAACAATCTGCATGGCCATGCGAGAATTATAACAACTATAACTAATAAACGCAAAAATACAAATGTGATAGCACTCTGCAACCAGCATTCTGCCCTGCCTCTATGCTGGATGAGGCATTGGTGTACATTTTGGCCAAAGCGTAATAAGCCACTCACCACGTCAAGGTCGCCTCTATGGAGTGGTCCCTAACACTAGTTCCTACCTGTTCATGGGCCATGACAGCCACACAAAGTCCAGAGAATGCAAGTCAGCATGCACGCCAAGCACACTCTGCCTCTAACCCCGTCCGGTGCCATTACAGCTTTCATCAGATCCAGGGATGCAAGTACCAACATGCATGCTGAGCCCACCATATACTTCTCCTGGAGCCAAATGGCTACTGGTAGGTTCTATATAAGCAGACTCAGTTTTATACTGACTTTAAAACCAGCCTCCAGGACAGATTGACTGGTCAGGTGTGCATGACTGCATGGAGATCGCCACGCCTCCAATATATACTACAAAGAAAAAGTGTGGGTGATTGAGTCAGCACAACCCTGTATGTAGGTGCACATCACTATGGCGAAATACATATACAAACGCAAAAATACAAATGTGATAGCACTCTGCAACTAGCATTCTACCCTGCCTCTATGCTGGATGAGGCATCGGTGTACATTTTGGCCAAAGCATAATAAGCCACTCACCACATCAAGGTCGCCTCTATGGAGTGGTCCCTAACACTAGTTCCTACCTGGCTGAATGCTGGTTGCAGAGTGTTATCACATTTGTATTTTTGCGTTTGTATATGTATTTCGCCATAGTGATGTGCACCTACATACAGGGTTGTGCTGACTCAATCACCCACATTTTTTCTTTGTAGTATATATTGGAGGCGTGGCGATCTCCATGCAGTCATGCACACCTGACCAGTCAATCTGTCCTGGAGACTGGTTTTAAAGTCAGTATAAAACTGAGTCTGCTTATATAGAACCTACCAGTAGCTATTTGGCTCCAGGAGAAGTATATGGTGGGCTCAGCATGCATGTTGGTACTTGCATCCCTGGATCCGATGAAAGCTGTAATGGCACCGGACGGGGTTAGAGGCAGAGTGTGCTTGGCGTGCATGCTGACCTGCATTCCCTGGACTTTGTGTGGCTGTCATGGCCCATGAACAGGTAGGAACTAGTGTTAGGGACCACTCCATAGAGGCGACCTTGACAAGGTGAGTGGCTTATTACGCTTTGGCCAAAATGTACACCAATGCCTCATCCAGCATAGAGGCAGGGCAGAATGCTGGTTGCAGAGAACTATAACTAATACCTGGAATTAAGACGGACTTTGTTTCGCTTGTTGCGCTAGATACAAGTCACGTGAGCGGGTTAAACCGGAACAGAGCCTCAACTCCCGCGAGAAGTCGGGTGAGTTAGCGGAAAGAGCACGCAGAGACATGCCAACTGTGTCCCGCGTTGCCCTCGCCAAACTAGAGGAAGGCTTGTAACAGGAACGAGGAAGGTAAGGAGAGACTACCTCCATAACCCGTTTAAGGACCGGCATGAACGGTAATATAAGACTATAAGAGATATCACTTAACCAGCCAACACAAATCGGAATATGTGCGCAATATGATATGAATGGACATTATCACTAAATATGGGCCACTGACCGATATATCAGACTGTTGGATATAATTAGAAGTATACTGTGGAAAATCAATATATATACCAGATACAGACAGGTCATAAGGCAGTGAAAAAATAGAATATTTTACCATTGTACTACAAATAGAGATTCTTCAGTAGTAGATTGCAAATTTCCACAGAATATCCTTTATATATTGTGCTATAACAGAGACTCTTCACCAATTGAATGTGAATTTTCCTTGTGTATATTTATGCGAATTGACAGATTTATAGCATACAGAATTGTATTTTATGTTATTTTATTCTATATATGTGTGTATTACTAATATTTTTAGTGTTTAATTAAACTTTTAACCTCTAAATGCCAGTTGTTGAGTGCTCACCCAATTTTGAGTCGTAATTTTATAAATCCTGATTAGAGGGTGGGTGTCCCTCTTGAGGGTTTGCAGCACCATTTCCATAATTTTGTCCGGAGTGAGCCACCATTCCGGAATATAGGACATGTTCTATCTTTCAACGGAACGGAAATACGGAAACGGAATGCATATGGAACACATTCCGTTTTTTTGGCGGAACCATTGAAATGAATGGTTCCATATACGGACCGTATACGGAACACAAAAAAACGTCCCGTACACTCGCAAAAAAAAGTTTGTGTGAACTAGGCCTTAACCTGTATTTAATGGTGAATATATTTATAAGATTGTATCAGAGGATTTTATTCACTTACAATAATGAAATGTGTTACTTTTATAGCTGGTCCTCCCCTGAACCCGGCTGTGGCACCACTGGCCTGGATGCTAGGAACATGGGTATCTGATCCTCTTGGTGAAGGAGAGTTCCCCTCAATCCCCTCTTTTCATTACAAGGAAGAAGCAGTCATCTCACATGTAGGACAGCCAATGCTGAATTTCACGTGAGTGATGATGTAGAATCGATGATGACTGTTTGCTGTATAGTTTAGTAGCCCATGTCATCCCATGGTTCAATTTGTATTGCACGTGGCCAGCTGCTTACAGAGAGTTAAAGAGCAGTTTGTCTGTGCATTACATATCATGTGATAGTCTAGGTAGGTGCTATTGCTAGAAGTGGTACTCCTTAGTGAGACTGCAGACTAGTCCATGGTTAGGAATAAGGAAATCGGAGATGTAAAGGTAAATGCAGCTTTATTGTACATATGTGTATTAATGGCAGTGTACTCACCTGGCTGGATTTATGCTGTGATGCAGGTTTTGTGCCTCTAACCCGGAGACAGGGAAACCAATGCACAGAGAATGTGGATTCATTCGTGTGAAGCCTGGGACCAATCAAGTGGCATTTATAAGTGCCCAGAACACAGGTAATGTCAATATAGTACCAACACAGGAATTCCTGGAATACATGTATATATATGATATCTCCAGAGAAGCTGTTACATGTACAATTTACACTCCTTAACATCAAAATTGCAATACCAAGAAGAAAAAGTCCTGGAATTATGGGAATCACAGGATCGATAGACACGTCTAATGCAGTGGCGTAACTAGAGTTCTGTGGGCCCCAGGGCAAACTATGAATTGGGGCCCCCCACCCCCAATTACCCGCAACCCCATTACCCTGCCACTCGCTTTGTATATATATCATTTGGCTCCCACCCAGACTGTGTATATTTCATTTGGCCCCCACCCAGACTATATATATTTCACTTGGCCCCCACCCAGACTGTATATATTTCACTTGGCCCTCACCCAGACTGTATATATTTCATTTGGCCCCCAGACTGTATATATTTCATTTGGCCCCCAGACTGTATATATTTCATTTGGCCCCCACCAAGACTGTATATATTTCATTTTGACCCCTGCATACAATTGAATGATTGGCTGCCCCTGCCCCCTTCTCACTCTGTATAGATTTTATTTATAAGGCTGCTGCGGGCTGCATTCCAGCCTCCATTGCCGTCTTGCTATGCAGTGTTATAGCCTTTAAGAGCGGTGGTGTGAAGTCAGTGGAATACCTGTAGCTCCACGTCTGGCTCATAGCCCAATGTTGTGCAGACACCTTCTTATGGTTTGTGTAGACACGGTTTGCAGCCCTAGGCTTGGAATTTGATGTCCAATTTCTTCTAAACAAAGCAAAACCATTAACAGATTTATTTAACCAATCACTGGCAACAGGAGTCGTCCCAGAAGATTAGAAATTAGCAAATGTTGTGCCCATTCACAAGAAAGGTAGTAGGGAGGAATCGGGCAACTATAGGCCAGTAAGCCTGACATCAATAGTGGGGAAATTAATGGAAACCATACTTAAGGAGAGGATTGTGGAACATCTAAAATCCAATGGATTGAAAGATGAAAAACAGCATGGGTTTACTTCAGGGAGATCATGTCAAACTAATCTTAAAGATTTTTTTGATTGGGTGACTAAAATAATAGATGGCGGAGGTGCAGTAGACATCACTTATCTAGATTTTAGTAAGGCTTTTGATACTGTCCCACATAGAAGGCTTATCAATAAACTGCAGTCTTTGAGCTTGGACTCCCATATTGTTGAATGGATTAGGCAGTGGCTGAGGGACAGACAACAGAGTGTTGTAGTCAATGGAGTATATTCAGACCATGGTCTTGTTACCAGTGGGGTACCTCAGGGATCTGTTCTGGGACCCATATTGTTTAATATCTTTATCAGTGGAATTGCAGAAGGCCTCGATGGTAAGGTGTGTCTTTTTGCTGATGACACAAAGATTTGTAACAGGGTTGATGTTCCTGGAGGTATACACCAAATGGAAAAGGATTTAGGAAAACTAGAGGAATGGTAAAAAATCTGGCAACTAAAATGTAATGTTGATAAGTGCAAGATAATGCACCTGGGGCATAAAAACCCAAGAGCAGAATATAAAATCAGTGATACAGTCCTAACCTCAGTATCTGAGGAAAGGGATTTAGGGGTCATTATTTCAGAAGACTTAAAGGTAGGCAGACAATGTCATAGAGCAGCAGGAAATGCTAGCAGAATGCTTGGGTGTATAGAGAGAGGCATTACCAGTAGAAAGAGGGAGGTACTCATGCCGCTCTACAGAGCACTAGTGAGACCTCATTTGGAGTATTGTGCTCAGTACTGGAGACCATATCTCCAGAAGGATATTGATACTTTGGAGAGAGTTCAGAGAAGAGCTACTAAACTGGTACATGGATTGCAGGATAAAACTTACCAGGAAAGATTAAAGGACCTTAACATGTATAGCTTGGAAGAAAGACGAGACAGAGGGGATATGATAGAAACTTTTAAATACATAAAGGGAATTAATACTGGCGTGCCCAGGGTGTTTGGCACCCGGGGTGGGTCATTTCTCTGGCACCCCCCCCCCCCCCCCCCCAATAATTGACCACATACCTCTTACATCCAGGGACATCTCCTGTCATGAAGACCTTCTCTTTCCTCTTCTCTTCCGTTAGACCGTCATGAGAAATTCTTTCAGCCGCATCTCGTCTCTACAGAGTTTGTAACACAGACATGTTAGATTTCTCAATTTTTCCATCAACCTCCCCATCCTGGTGTCCCCACAGTGTCCTCCTGCTGCCACCCACAATACCTGTGCCCGTTGTGCTCCCCAATGTTCCAGGTACTATACTGCTGAAAAATAGTGACCCTAATAGACATAATTGGAGTCCTTTATCAAACTGGTGTAAAGTACAGTAGAACTTGATTTCCAAAAGAGCTGTTAAAAATGAAAGGTGGAATCTGATTGGCTGCTATGGGCAACTAAGCCAGTTCTACTTTACATCAGTTTGATAAATGACCCCAAATGTTCCTATAGTGTCTACAGCAGCTATAATGTCCCCTAGAGTGCCCCCAGTAATAATAATAACACCCTATATTGTGCTCCAGGTAATGATCCCTCTATAGTGTCCCCAGAAATAATAGACTAGCCTCTACAATGCCTCTCCAATAGAAAGGCCCCCATGCTGCCCCCCACACAGTAGTGTCCCCCACACTGCCCCCATACAGTAGTGTCACCCACACAGTAATTTCCCCCACACTGCCCCCCACACAGTAGTGTCCCCCACGCTGCCCCCACACAGTAATTTCCCCCACGCTGCCCCCCACACAGTAATTTCCCCCACACTGCCCCCCACACAGTAGTGTCCCCCACACAGTAGTGTCCCCCACACAGTAGTGTCCCCCACACAGTAGTGTCCCCCACACAGTAGTGTCCCCCACACTGCCCCCCACACAGTAGTGTCCCCCACGCTGCCCCCACACAGTAGTGTCCCCCACGCTGCCCCCACACAGTAATTTCCCCCACGCTGCCCCCCACACAGTAATTTCCCCCACGCTGCCCCCCACACAGTAATTTCCCCCACGCTGCCCCCACACAGTAATTTCCCCCACACTGCCCCCACACAATAGTCCCCCCACATAGTAGTGTCCCCCACACTGCCCCCATACAGTAGTGTCCCCCACACAGTAATTTCCCCCACACTGCCCCCACACAGTAGTGTCCCCCACGCTGCCCCCCACACAGTAGTGTCCCCCACATTGCCATCCCTCTCATAATAAATTCCCCCCCCCACTCTGCCACACAGTATCCCACTATATTCCCCCCCACGTCCTCCTGTGTGCACCCCCCTCATGTCCCCCAAAGTTGCCACATTATAAAATAAAATAAAAGTTTGCCCCCACACGTCCTCTGTCCACCCCGGCCCCCTCATGTCCCCCAAAGTTTGCACATAAAAAAAAAAAAAAGGAAACCCTAAAGCTAAATACTTACCTGCGCTTGCTTGCAGAGTCCCGGCACTGTGCTGCTAAGTCCCGGCACTGTGCTGCTAAGTCCCGGCACTGTGTTGCTGAGTCCCGGCACAGGCGCCCGCGATGACGTCATCACGCGCGCGGGGCAGGTAACTATGTGCTCCGCTCCCTGCCCCGCTGCAGTATGTGGGACTGGGTCACGGGTGTCAGCACTTCAGCAATGAGCGCTTCCATCTGTATTGATGGAAGCGCTCATTGCTTCTGGGCCTGCTGGCACCCCCGTCAGAGCTGTTCCCCCCCCCCCCCGGGCACGCCACTGGGAATTAACAAGGTAAAAGAGGGAGAGAATATTTAAAAGAAGAAAAACTGCTACAAGAGGACATAGTTTTAAATTAGAGGGGCAAAGGTTTAAAAGTAATATCAGGAAGTATTACTTTACTGAGAGAGTAGTGGATGCATGGAATAGCCTTCCTGCAGAAGTGGTAGCTGCAAATACAGTGAAGGAGTTTAAGCATGCATGGGATAGGCATAAGGCCACATTCTATGTTTCTACTGTATATCCATGGGATTATTGCTGGGATCCAGGTTCCCTGCTCCTCTTAAATGCAAAGCATGGAGGGTAGGAATTTGAAAGGAATGATGGTCCAGCATGCAAGCTGCCAATCAATTGGGCTGATGGGAGTATGTCAGCAGTTTTGACCTTACAGAACTGCTGACCAGTGATGGTCAGTTCGCAGTGTTCGCGAGCGAACACATGCGGGCTGCCATCTTTAGTAAGGTAGACTCACCCGTCCGGCGATGCACAGGTAAGCCCTTACCTGTGCCTGTGTCGGGAGCCGGTCTGAAATCAAATGCAGTCACCGGGAGCAGGCAGTTCCGAGAACAGCCCAATGAAGGCCCCCGGCGGCTGGTCTAGAAACTGCCTGCTCCCGGTGACTGCATTTGATTTCAGACCGGCTCCTGGCACAGGCACAGGTAAGGGCTTACCTGTGCATCACCGGACGGGTGAGTCTACTTTACTAAAGATGGCAGCCCGCATGTCTTCGCAGGCGAACACTGCGAACTGACCATCACTGCTGCTGACAGGACTAGGTAGAGGCCATAGAGAGCAGGACGAACGTGCAAAATATTATATTATTATTAGCAGTAGTGTGAATAGCAACTTTTATTCCACCGAGGTGCCACTCCCGCTAGTTAAATGGGACAACACTGCACTACACGGAGCAGCGATACCAAGTATATGTGAGTCTGGCTTGTGGTCCTAAATAAACATTGGAGAGGTTGCAGTGCTCACACAAGTGCCGCGGCCCCTGTATATTAACATGTATGCATACTGTGCTTGCCATTTTTACTTTTATTTTTAATACTACAAAACTAAAACTTGCTCCATAATAATAAAAAGAAAATAACTTTCTGGGTCATTATTTCATATGCACTTTCATCAAGTCACAGGACGAGAACTCCCTCTTTAAGCACCAAATGTACAGAACATTACAAAACTGAATAGAACTTTCTGTGATCTCTTGTTTTAATGCCTTTCCCTCACATAAATGCTGGTATTGCTGAGATTTCTCCTACAATCATTTACGCAGATTTACCTAGGCCTTCCATAAGATCTGTACGTCTCTTAACTTTCAGGTGTAGTTGAGGTGGAAGAAGGAGAAGTCCAAGGAGAGCAGCTCACTCTGACCTCACATTCACTAAGCAGAATCAGCTTTGCCAAAGAACCTCATGTACAGCAGGTAAGTGTGCGTATAAGGCCTCTTGCACACGACCGTGGTTTGGTTCCGCATCCGAGCCGCATTTTTTGCAACTCTGGTGCGGACCCATTCACTTCAATGGGACCGCAAAAGATGCGGACAGCATTCTGTGTGCTGTCCGCATCCGTTGCACCGTTCTGTGGCACCGCAAAAATTATAGATCATGTCCTATTCTTGTCCATTTTGCGGCCAAGAATAGGCATTTCTATAATGGGCCTTCTGTTCCGGTTCGCAAATTGCAGAAGCCACACAGACGGCATCCGTGTTTTTCGGATCCGCAATTTGCGGACCGCAAAACACGGCACGTTTGTGTGCAAGAGGCCTAATGAAGACACAATATACAGCGGCACTTCAAATACAGATTGTCCTGTGACCCAAGCAATCACCTGATGTTAGATTCTGTTTTATACACCAAATGGCTCATGTTGGTTCATTTAGTAACTAAGGGGTCCTTTACACGGGCCGATGCAAACTGTATGATCATTCAAATCCCCCATATAGTTTGTATATTGTTGGCAGCACATTCACAGTTTAAACAGGGGAATATGCTGCCGACAAACATTCAGTTTTACATTAAAGGGGTTATCCAAGACTGAACTGTTCTTCCTGGGGCACTCTGTTTACATATTAAAGGGGCATCCTCTCTTCCTAATTAGCGTATCATATAAGGCTATGGATTTGATGAGGATTTAGGCTTGGGTTATGTGCATAAATCCACAACAGATCCACTAACAAAAAAAAAAAATGCTCCGATTTTTGGTAGTGATACTGTGGGAAAAAAAAATCACAAGAACAAGTAGCATGCTCTGTCTTCTCGTAAATTCCACATGGTAGGACCATACATTAGCCCCATTAGATGACAATGGAACTACTCCTTGGGTGGATCTGACACCACAATGTCAGCCTCAGATTTCTGCTGCGGATCCCTCCCCGTGCTTGCGTGGGTTTCCTCCGGGTACTCTGATTTCCTCCCACACTCCAAAGACATACCGATAGGGACCTTAGATCGTGAGCTCCATAGGGGACTGTTGGATGCTAATGTCTGTAAAGCACTGCAGAATATGTCAGCGCTATATAAGTGCATAAAATAATAGACATGACAGATTTAATTCCAACATGTGAACACACCGTATGAATCCTCACTGCAAATCCACAGCATATTCTAGTACAATACACGTGAATGGAGTTTTTAAAACCGCATCCACACACACAGAAGATTATTCAGAGGGTGCAATGGGTAAAATCTGATGTCATGGCGGCTGCATCTTTACAGCTGGGGCCGAATCCTGATGCTGGGGTATATTCACATACACTGTGAGTAGATGAGCTGGCATGGTTTGGCTCATTAGATTACATTTAGCCAAAAAGGCATGTTTCTTCCTAAGTCTAGATAGTCCTAATAGGAACACATGCATTATTCATGACTGATGCATGTCGCTGTACTCCTTCCCTTACAGATCTCACGTACCTTCCGTCTGACCGCCGAAGGGAAGTTGGAGCAGACTGTTTTCATGGCAACTAGCAAACAGGCCATGGCTCCTCACTTACAGGTTACATACAAGAAAGTGACCTCCTAACAATTTGCGTCCAAGATACTGAAGAAGTGCCTGTACTGCTCTTATCACGTGAATAAATGTAAGCTGCTGACCGCTCCGGTGGTTATCCATTTCACATCTGCTGTATGTGTGATTACTCGTCTCATCACACCACTCTTAGGGTACAGCGGCGAATCCGAAGCAGATATGGCTGTAATCCAGAGCAGCAGAATCTGGTGTATATTTTATTGTGAACGTCAAAGATATGCTGCGGATTTGCCACATATTTCACCTTCTGCACTATAAAGGGTGAAATCTGCAGCAGATAACCCACAGCTTGACATGCTGCGGCTTTAAAATCTGCACTGCCGACTACAGGACACATCTCACTGGCCTATGACATGATAGGATAGCAGACACATGACAAACCCAGAAGTAGGAGTCAAGCCTGCGGGATAAGGGCTCACGCACATGACCATATGTATTTTGCGGTCCGCAAAAACAGACAGCAAAATATACGGATGACGTCCGTGTGCATTCCGTATTTTGCGGAATGGAACAGCGGGCCCCTAATAGAACAGTCCTATCTTTGTCCGTAATGTGGACAATAATAGGTCATGTTCTATTCTTTTTAAGGAACAGACATACGAAAACAAATGCACACAGAGTAAATTCAGTTTTTATTTTGTGGACCCATTGAAATTAATTGTTCCGCATATGGTTTGGAACAGACACGGAAAGAAAATACATTCATGTGCATGAGCCCTAAGAGAAAACTGCAAATGTGGTAAATAAAAAAAAAATAGACAATCTGAGGAGGAATGGGAGCTGGAATTATTGATGAAGAGGAACTTTAGAGTGAAAAGTACTTTATGGCACAACCCCTTTTACATTTTACAGTTAAATCTACATGAAAAGTTGCAGAAACCTTTACTTATTGTCTACTGATGATGATTTATTATCGTCCTCACTGGATACGTAATTGTTGGAAACCGGCCCCAGCAACAGAAGACTTCTTGAGAAGATGTTTCTGTTTATTCAGAGACAAGAGCAGCAAGACAGCATTGGAATAAAAAGTCAGACAGAATATGGCATGAGGTAGATAAAAGCGTGCTCCCTTTATGTCCCCAAACATGGTCTTTTATACCCCAGTGAACAAATTAATCATAAGTATTAGAATTCAAGTTTTCCGCAGTGTTCTGCAGTCCATAGACATCAATGTGTTTACACATGGATTACATCATTATTATACATATGACATCACAAATATTTTACTATTCATAACCATTGAGATATATAAGTAACACCTCCAACAACTTCTAATTGGACAAATGTTTCTTATCACGAACACTTACACATACGTTACATAGTTCGTTCCCTTGGGTCATTCATCAATATTTTCCATTCTTAGTCCTTGTCTCCATTCTCCTCCATAAGGAGACATATGGACCATTAACACTTGAATTGGTCATCTTTATTTATTACCTATCCCAACACCAAGGGTCAAACATGATCATAAACCTGGCAATAGCCTTCTACAATTTCAGTAACCAAGTATACCCATCTTATCTAAGATCCCCATAGCTAATGCAACTATTATTTACTTTCTAAACCCCACCATTACATCATGACCCTGTTAATCAATTACTTAAGAACCTCTATTTTATCAACCAAAGTACATCAGGAGTCATTTCAATGTAATGATTAACTCTTTAGCTCAGCTTTAAGGTAGGAATATATGTCTGACTAAAACAACATGGCGGACCATCAGATCTAATCCTGATGCAACAGTAACTGCCCTTGGAAGCCCTTGGAGACAGAGGTTTATCTCCATTGTATAATGATCACTTACGCTCCCATAATGCACTGCTCTCTGGTAACCGCCAGAACACTGAACAGAAAACCGGCAACAACCCATAGCAACTAATTGCAGTGCAGAGCTCATATTTCCACAGGAGCTTAGGAGCACGACCCATGGTGCAGCCAAACCATGACCACACATGGTGGGACCATGAGTTTTCTGTAAATTCATGCAGTCATTGGTTGCTAGTGGGCATGGCTTGTCCACATGCGGCCAGTCACACCATGGGTCGTACCTTAAGAAATGAAAGCTGAGTTCTGAGTGTTGCCATAGATAAGAAGGCTATGTGTCCTGTTGGACAGTTTTGATAAATGAGGCCCAGGGTTTTATTAAGGAGGTTGTCTTATCTCAGACAATGGGGGTATATCGCTAGGGCATGCCCCCCATTGTCTGATATCGGGCATTATGCCCTGCAGGGCGGTGGCTGGAGGACCCTGGTCCATCCACCAACAAGTGCTCTCCCCATAGAAGTGAATGGGAGCTCACCGCGCATGACCGGCCACCAATCCCATTCACTTCTATGGGCCCGACGGAAATAGTCGAGCCAGTTCTCGGCTATTTTTGGCGGCCCCATAAAAAATTAATGGAGCGCGGCTACGCATGCGCAGTGTGCCCTCCACCACTTTTGGGGTTCCGTTCTTGATATAGGTCCTGCACCTATCAGAATATGGGGGAATATCCTAGCAATATGCCCCCATTGTCTGAGATGAGACAACACTTTTAATGTTTCTATTTTCCATCCAAACAGTGCAAACCCAAAAACATTTACATATACTGTACATACATATACAATCAGTAGAGCTTGGGTGCAACAAGAGTAATAGTGATGCCATCATTGCACCAAAGGCCTCATTTACATGTTAAGAAAACATATCATAACTCAGGAACAAAGCCTCAGATCAACAAATGAAAACCAGTGTTCTAATCAGGTGAACCCCAGCTATGTGTTTATGCAGACAGTTGAATATGGAGGTTGCTGCTGACAGATACCCTTTAAGTGTATGGCCAACTTTAGTCTAATCCAAAATGGCATAGTCAGAAAATGCACTACTGTTCAAATCAAGTTTTATTTTAAACATTTTTTTTTACATTTTGTTCCTGTTTTTTTTTTGAATTGTCAATTAAAAAAAAATGTTCAAATGTAATTTTTACACTGACCACTAAAAGGTTGCACGAGAGCTGAGCTGCAATACGTCGGTATGACCACTACACTGGGGAAAGTCTTCTGCTTCCAGCTACGTCCACTGTTTCCTATCCAGCGGCGATAGCTGCTGAAAACAGCTGATCGGATGGGCTGCCGGGTGTCAGACCCTGATCAATCTGACATTAATGACCTACTGTATCCAGGGGTTGGGTCATCAATATCTAAAGACTGGAAACTGCTTTAAGTCTTTCTATATAGAGGTACAGTGGATATAAAAAGTCTTCACACCCCTGTTAAAATGTCAGGTTTCTGTGATGTAAACAAATGAGACAAAGATAAATCATTTCAGAACTTTTTCCGCCTTTAATGTGACCTATAAACTGTTCCACTCAATTGAAAAACAAACTGAAATCTTTTAGGTAGAGGGAAGAAAAAATATAATAATAAAATAATATGGTTGCATAAGTGTGCACACCCTTAAACTAATACTTTGTTGAAGCACCTTTTGATTTTATTACAGCACTCAGTCTTTTTGGGTATGAGTCTATCAGCATGGCACATTTTGACTTGGCAAGATTTGCCCACTCTTCTTTGCAAAAACACTCCAAATCTGTCAGATTGCGAGGGCATCTCCTGTGCACAGCCCTCTTCAGATCACCCCACAGATTTTCACTCAGATTCAGGTCTGGGCTCTGGCTGGGCCATTCCAAATCTTTAATCTTCTTCTGGTGAAGCCATTCCTTTGTTGATTTGGATGTATGCTTTGGGTCGTTGTCATGCTGAAAGATGAAGTTCCTCTTCATGTTCAGCTTTCTAGCAGAAGCCTGAAGGTTTTGTGCCAATATTGACTGGTATTTGGAACTGTTCATAATTCCCTCTAGCTTAACTAAGGCCCCAGTTCCAGCTGAAGAAAAACAGCCCAAAGCATGATGCAGCCACCACCATGCTTCACTGTGGGTATGGTGTTCTTTTGGTAATGTGCAGTGTTTTTTTTGCACCAAACATATCTTTTGGAATTATGGCCAAAAAGTTCAACCTTGGTTTCATCAGACCATAACACCTTTTCCCACATGCTTTTGGCAGACTTCAGATGTGTTTTTGCAAAATTTAGCCTGGCTTGGATGTTTTTCTTCATAAGAAAAGGCTTTCGTCTTGCCACTCTACCCCATAGCCCAGACATATGAAGAATACGGGAGATTGTTGTCACATGTACCACACAGACAGTACTTGCCAGATATTCCTGCAGCTCCTTTAATGTTGCTGTAGGCCTCTTGGTAGCCTCCCAGACCAGTTTTCTTCTCGTCTTTTCATCAATTTTGGAGGGACGTCCAGTTCTTGGTAATGTCTCTGTTGTGCCATAATTTCTCCACTTGATGATGACGGTCTTCACTGTGCTCCATGTACCCATGTACCCTTCTCCTGACTGATACCTTTTAACAATGAGATCCCTCTGATGCTTTGGAAGCTCTCTGTGGACCATGGCTTTTTCTGTGGGATGCGACTAAGAAAATTTCAGGAAAGACCAACTAGAGCAGCTGAACTTTATTTGGGGTTAATCAGAGGCACTTTAAATGATGGCAGGTGTATGCTGACTCCTATTTAACATGATTTTGAATGTGATTGCTTAATTCTGAACACAGCTACATCCCCAGTTATAAGAGGGTGTGCACACTTATGCAACCACATTATTTTAGTTTTGTTTGCTTTCTTCCCTCCACCTAAAAGATTTCAGTTTGTTTTTCAATTGAGTGGTACAGTTTATAGGTCACATTAAAGGTGGAAAATTTATCTTTGTCTCATTTTTTTTACAGAACAGAAACCTGACATTTTAACAGGGGTGTGTAGACTTTTTATATCCACTGTATATCAAAAATCAACTTGTTTTAGAAAAAAAGTACTGAACACATCTTCAAGATTTCTAAATCTAGACCAATTTAGGTTGACATGCCTCTGCTAGATTGCGTTCCCTCTACATTCCTAAGGTGTAGTATGTATGAAAAGCAATTATTCCTCTCATCTGAGAGCGTTCCTGCTTATAACTCTCTGTGATCACTTTGATGTTGGGATCAGTAGTGGCTTCTCATTATACATAATTGCAGGAACCTCATATGCAAGGGCAAGAATATTTTTCTGCCATCCATTCCAGGCATACGGCCACACATAGTGGATCCACAGCTGAAAAATCTGTACCAAGTATTGCAGATTTCAGTGTGAAAGTGCTGTGGATTTGCATTGCAAAGAGCAAAATTGGCAGCAAAAGTCTTCCATACATATATAATCTGCGCTCTATGTCAAGTTATGTGCAGATTTCATTGTGGACACTGCAGCTTGTCTATAAGATTTATTAAAATCTCACCCACTTTGCTGCTGATGTCAAACGCTGCAGATTTTGTACATGCAATTCTGTTGCGGAAAATCTGCGATGTTAACGTTTCGTGTTCTCATACCCTAAAAAACATTTCTCTGCAGAGCTGAGGTGGATGACAAGATTAAAGGGGTTATCCAGGAAAAGATATTTATGGTTTATCCTCCAGATAGGTCATCAGTATCAGATCTGCCGGGTTGCGACACCTGGGACCCCCACCGATCAGCTGTGAGAAGAGGCCTTGAATGCCGCAGCCTCTTCAAAGGCAAGTGACATCACTATACGTCGGTCACATGGCTTAGATACAGCTCAGCCCCATTCAAGTCAATGGAGCTGAACTGCAATACCAAGCAAAGCCACTATATGATGTATGGCGCTGTCCTTGGAAAGTTGCCGGGAGCCTGCATCGCTCACCATAGCTTCGGTGAGTGCAGCGGCTCCCTGAAACAGCTGATTGGCTGGGGTTCCGGGACTTGGCCCCCCGCTGATGTGATAATAATGGCCTATGCTGAGGATAAGCCATTTTCCAGCATAACCCCATTAATTAATAATCTGCATCCAGTGGTGTACATAGAAAAGTAATCGCCCCATAGCAGGGATCAAACCTGGCCCCCCACACAGGACAGAAGGGTTTCTGCCTAAACCCTTTTCAATGACCCTTGGGCCATTTTTTCACTGCCTCATTTGCTAAAAGTTGTTCCTTTAGAGGGTAGAGTCCTGACCAAGTTTTCACCTCCAGTAGAAGAGGAGATAATCCCAGCCCTGGCCCCATAGCAGTCGCATGGTCTGCCGCTATGGTAGTTGCTCCCCTGTCTGCATCACAAAACTGTATCCCTGCTCTATTATATTTGGTCAATGGTGTCCTGACTTCCAGCACCCCCACCGATCAGCTGTTTGAAGGGTTCAGAGCGCCCCGATTCTGCTGATCAGATAGTAGTGACCCAGCCTATCCTCCATCCATGAGATACATGAGAAAAAGAAGATTGTGGATATAAAATAAGACCAGTTTCTTGTAAGTGCCCAGTTTCAGATTTACTTTTTTGTGTAAATTGGGTGGTGATTGCTTTTAAAAGGGGTTATGTCATCTGGTCCCATCTAATTGAGGGCTTTCTGGTCCAGCAGCTGAAATCAATAACCGTTCTTGTTGGGGAAGGCTGCGCTTTTCTCTTGCAATGCCTGCTGCAGGAGAATTATAGTATTCCCTACAGGCAAATTTCCCGACGGGGCGATTCCCAAGGGGCCACTGAAGCCCTCCTCATGGCTACTAGCCAGGTACATAATGATCTGATGCCCTAAACATTATTTAATGCTAGGAGTATCATATGCACCTCGCCAACGGCCGCAGGTGCCCTCCTGAACTCAACTGTATCACTGTCCTCAGAATGGTGATACAGTTGAATACTGTGGGGAAGACGGCAGTATATTGTGCTGCACTGTGCTATTTGATTCTACTGGGGCAGCATTTTGTACTGCACTGTGTTATTTGGTTCTGCTGGGGCGGCATTTTGTGCTGCACTGTGTTATTTGGTTCTACTGGGGCGGCATTTTGTGCTGCACTGTGGTATTTCAGGTCCTGCCTACTTGTATTGTCCCGCCTTCTGTCAAGTTGGAACTGCCTACAACATGATGCTACTTTTAGTTTTTATTTTAGTTTTTTAGGTTTTTTTCTGGGCCACTTTAAGTTACTAGTCCAACCCATGGCTTACATGGCTTTCATACAAATGAATGGGTGACCATGTAATACAGTCTGCCCTCATTGCTGAGTCCTCCAGGGATGTCCATTCCCTTCTCTAGGAGTCTCTGTGTGCTAATAAAGGATATGGACCGGCATTGTCCTGTCCCTTTAACATAAGAGATATTTTTCAGTCATTGATAATACAAAAGAGCGCTGACATGAAAAACTTCTAGAAGCTGCTATCAACGTGGTGCAAGGACAAGCTCTGTGAGAGCGCTGATGATTATTGCTTGGAAATAGCTGTACTGGTGGCACTGGCTTATCTAGTTTCTAAAGCATCTTAATGGCTCTGTGGTTTTGGCCCAGGAAGCCACTAACTTAGTGGAAAAAAAAGCAAGTATCACAAACAGCTTTCCACTTCAGAACTTGTTTATAGCATCCACATTGTTTTCCATGGAGTTCTGGCAATATACACTGTTTTCTTTCTTCAGCCGAGGGAGTCTCGTTGTGACATGGATCTTGATATTGCTTTCAGAATCTCGCTCTCTCCACATGACTTACTGAAAGGTTATGTGACTTTGCTGAGCCCTCTAAGATGTGGTGGGATTTCTGATCCCTCCATGACCTTTTCTGGCTGAAGTCCTGGAAATGTAAGTTAAACAGGCTGAAGATCACAGCTGACGGTATTCAATAATCTTCAAGAATATTTGCATCCAGGGCGTCTGTATAAGTGGATATATTTGGCTTCTATGTAATAGTAAAGTAGGTGCCCATACATGCTGCAGACAAGCCAGGATAACCACACGTGGATTAATACTAATTCTAGCGCTTTGACTGCGCGTGCAACTTCAAACCATGCCAAGCACAGGTGAGACCTAACAATTAGAGGTAAACTGTGTGCAGTTGCGGTAGCTTGGTCACCGCATGCACGGCTAACACAGTCAACCTAAAGGTCCCTCCTAGGATCTGATCCTCTTTCTTTATACCATTTTGTCCTATGTGGACACCTGACCAAGTCCTGATGAAGGGCTAATGATTTGAAAGGCTTTACATAATACTGAATAGAACAGAGCAGTTGTTCGTGGATTTTTCAACACTGAACAAAAAGGGATGGTCACAATGCAGCTGGAATTGTAATTAAATACTTATGATGAGTAATAATCTCAATAATTACTGGTCATCCTAGGTGTGAGCTATCAGCGTTGAAAGGGCTCAAAATGTATTTTGTAAATTACATGTCTCTAATGAATTGCAATGGTCAAGTTCCCATACGTATAGGCAGCATCCTAATATATATTGTGTAACCATGAGAGCAGCTAGTGTCCATACTTTGCTGAACGATATTAGGCTCAGGGGCATAGCTATAGGGGAAGCAGCTGCTAGAGGTCTCAAAATCAGAAGGGGCCTAACCAGGAGGAAGACTGAAAGATTTTGTTGTAAGGGTGCCCTCAACAGTATTAAACACTATATACAGTGACATGACATACAGTATATACATGTAGGAAACGGACGGAGCATCTGCTGGGCCTGGTCTGAGAGAGCAATCTTGACTAGGAGTGAGAGTTGCCTGGGAGAAGGGGGCACCCATTCAAAAAATTGCTGTGGGGCCCAGTCAGTTTTAGTTGCGCCTCTGATTAGACTAATTACATTATTGATATAACTTTACTGCAAACTTTTTTAAACCATCATTGAACAAATTATATTTTCTTTAGGGTTTGAACATGAGAACACAAAAGACAAGGCTCCAAATCTCCATGCCTAGGTGTAAAGTGAAATGATAAACATCTGGTTACCTGCAGCCACCACTAGAGGGAGTTCAGAAGCTTACTGTATACTGGGGGACTTTTATTGAAGTGTTTACGCCACTATTGTGTTTGCGCCACAATTTGTAACTTTTTCAGCTTCAGAAAAGGGTGTAGGCCTTAGCGGGATGGGATGGGACTGGCCGTTGGACTTACTATAGCTTGCGCCAGAGACTGGCATAAGTTATAGCTCAAGCCTATGCCAACTCCTGGCTGGTGTAGATTTGAGTTTCTGGTGCATGGAGTGCCAGAGATGCGACTAATTTATTATCAGGCATCTGCCTCTTAAATTCTGTGCATCTTACTCCAATACGGGGGATCAAGACTGGTTTATGGGAATGCCAGTCTTGATAAATGTCTCCCACTGTGTAATCATTTGGTTCACTGTATAAAATCTATGTCGTAAACACCCTCTAGTGACTCCTCCAGGGTGCCAGTCAGTCTAGGAGAGAAAACGACATTCACTTCAAACTAGGGCTACAGCCAGATGCAGGGAGTGGTGTAGGCATGACTGTAAGGGTGGGTTTACATCACGTTTTATTCCTATGTTTGACGTATACCTTAGAAAAAAAAGGATACAAAAATGCAGCACACCACATTCTTGTATCTTGCACAGTCTGTTAAAAAAAGATATAATTTTTATTTTATTTTTTTGGTGAACAGATAAATATTGTATGGCATCAGTCTGAAGCGTCCGTTGAACATATGCGTTTTTTGTATACGTAAAACAGATGGGAAAAACGTGATGTATATGCACTCTATAGCAAACGGTCACATGTTTTTTTGGCCACATCGAGACCGTGCACCAACCATTCCATCTGACCATATCCTGAAGAAACACCCTTGTTCAAAGACTGGACTTCTGTCTCCTCTTTTGGTGTGACTGTTGCTTAGACAGTTCTCCCTAGAAGTTACAAGGCGTTAAAGGAATTGGAAAAAGTTCATCCTAATGAAAACACAAATGTATAATGCATCATAGGGTGCATGTTATTACAGATCTGGAGTAACAGGGCAGCAATCAGCACAAACATCACACAATACACGATTACATGTGGTGTACAGTCATATTTAGTAGAACAAGGCTGATTCCTTCATCATGTGCGTCTCTAATACTGGTGTAGTATTTCTGACAGCCCAGGCTCTGTAAGTTATTTACTTTGTGCATCCACATGTTTTGCCCATAGTACAAGAGTTCATGAAAAGTACAGGCGGAAGCAGGGGATGTGCCGTATTCTGTCTGTACAGGAATAGCTCTGAGACGGAGGGAATGGGATAGCACTGTCTGGTGTAGCTTTATAGAACACAGTCAAGCCCAAGTGTTCATTTTTGTGAACATGGAGATTCCACAAAGAAGTTGACTGTAGAGCAGCGGATGGACCAGGACACTGAACATGAATGGGAGCAACATCTGGCAGTAGTCATCGAAGCTGCATTTAGTTCTGAACGGACCATGACAAGAGTTTAACGCTCTCGAAGCAGGAAAAATATTACTGCCTTTAGGAAGTGACCTAAGTTGCAGGCACTGGAGACCAACCAGTGAGATCTCAGACCAGGTTCAGAAGCAACCACACATTTTGTTACGTCCGTCTGTGAAGTGAAAGAGAGAACAAAAGAATTTTAAAAAAAGTATGTTCAGCTGAAAAATACAAAAGGTTAAGAGGGTTCTTCAAGAATTATTTAAAATGGCTGCAAGGAACTTGTCCTAGAATGTCAGGAGGACTAGTTGCACCACTTGCAGAGCTGCCTGGGGTGGTGAGGGGTGAGGCCTCACAACCCACATCATTGCTCTACATGTAGATTGTAAGCCCTCACGGGCAGGGTCCTCTCTCCTTCTTTACCAGTTTGTAACTTGTCTTGTTTATGATTAGTGCAATTGTCTGTATTATGTACGTATACCTCTTCTCATATGTACAGCGCTATCGAATGAATGGCGCTTTAATAATAAATAATAATAATAGATGGCAATGATGTGATCCTGCCTATGATATGCCATCATGTCTGAGTAGCCTGACAGGAAAACTCACCAATATGTAGTATATGCAAGTGCCAGAGTGTAATGTTTAGTGAGGCACTTCACCTTATAGGCAGCTCTGCAATTGGAGGTAACCAGTCCTGCTCACATTCTAGGACAGGTTGAGGTTGCTTGCGGCCATTTCAAAGAATTCCCGTGGAAGCCCTTAATGGCGCATTTACATACGCCAACCAAGCAAGCAAGCAATTATCAGAAAGGAACGGCTAACTGCTGGCTCATCAGTGGAGGTGAGATCTTTATGGGAATGAGAGATGGCTACTACAATTGCTCATCCTCATAGAGATTTATTGTTGCAGGGCAGCAGATGGCTGTTTATTTACACAGCACAATCTGCTGCCCAGAAACAATGATTTAATGTGCTGCATGAACAATTAATTCACCCAATTAACAAGCCTTAATTGGGTTATATATTACTTGATTATAAATATATTCCCAAATATCTTTTATTAGTTATAATGGCTCGTTTTGTCTAGGGAGCAATCATTAGAAGAAATAAAATGGCCGCCATCCTATTAGTACCCCCAAATCTGTCGTAATCACACAGCAGGACAAGTTACTTCAGAACACTGAGCCAAAGAGCTACCTCATCCTCCTCTTCTACTTGTCAGGGATTATGATCCTGAATGCAACGAATAAGATCTTCTCTGCTCTTTGTCAGGGATTATGATCCTCAATACAACTAATAAAATCTGCAAATGAATCTCTGTAGGAATTGAGTTCATGAGGAGACATGAAGTACAGACATTCAGGTGAAGACCTTATCAGCTGTGTTCAGGATGATACCTGACAAATAGAGCAGAGAGGAGGATGAGGCAGCTCTTTACCTCAGTGCTGTGAGGTAACTTGTTCTGCTGTGTAATTAGGACAGGTTTTGTGTGTACTTATAGGACAGTGGCCATTTTATTTTCCCAGATCCCATAGTCAAGATAATTATACAATTAAAACTAATGAAAGGTATTTGGGAATGTATTTATAATAAAGATATATTTAAGTATTTCCAGTGATTTTATTTTCTTAAAGGGGTATTCCTATCACAGACAATGGGGGCACATCGCTAGGATATGCCCCCATTGTCTAATAGGTGTGGGTCCCACCTCTGGGACCCGCACCTACAACGAGAATGAAGCGGGAAGAGTTGTGGCTGGAGGACCCCGGGTTTCCCAGGGTCCGGCCACCACCAAGCGCTGCTCCCCACTGCTCCCATACAAGTGAATGGGAGCGCACCGCCCCCACTCCCATTCATTTCTATGGGGCCAACGGAAATAGCCGAGCCAGTGCTTGGCTATTTTCGGCGGCCCCATAGAAACAAACGGAGGTCGGCATGCGCATGCACAGTGCACCCTCCACAGTCTTCCCATATGTCGTTTTCAGCTGGATACCAGGCACAATATACACCCCCCAGCTTATATGCCCTAACTAGTTTAAATATTTATGGGCAGTATATAGATATACCCTAATAATAAAGTGGATATATTCCTAATATTTTGTGTAGATTTGTATGCATGTTTATGTTAACATTACATTAATGTGTATTTTAGAGTATTACAGTGAACCAGAAATTACTTTATCTAAATGGTATCAGGAATGAAAGCCACAGACTAAGCTTGCTTCCCCAATGAATTCCTGGTATTTCTTCTGCGTCACAGGGCGCTTAATCCATCTTAACAGTAATTTGAACTGAAAGTCATTATTAAAATATGGTGTGATAGTAATTTCCGTATGCTTTCCTTGGACTTGTTCTTAAGTCAAATTGAGCGGACTGGAAAGACGGATATATAGTCAGAGCAGATTAGAAACCAGAAACCACTGTGAGCGGGGCACAATGTACAGTAACAGGATGTGGGCATCCTTGTGGGAACGACAGAGAATCCGTTATGGTGGAAAAGTACATTATAGGAAGAAAAGTAAATGTAATAGTAGAAGAAAAACTACTATAGGAGCAGGAAAGGTGGCAGAAGGAAAGGAAGGATGAGTCAATCTTATAGGGTTAAAGGGGCTATCCCATGATGAATGTAAAAATGAAAATTATACATGATATACTACATGACAATCATTATCTAACAAAGCTAGAACCAGCCCTGAACCTCACATTGATCCAAAGCTCCATTCATTGCTCTATTTCCATTCTACTGCAGTTCTCTCCCTATCGCTGCCCAAGGGAGTGTGTCCTTTCTACTGCACCTTTCTCCCTCTTATGGCTTAGGTTGTGTCCTTTTTGCTGCAGCTCTCTCCCTATCACAGCTCAGGAGGCATATGCTTTCTGATGCAGCCCTGTCATCTCACAGCTCAGGGGGCATGTCTTTTTCATTTGCAGCCCTCTTCTTGTAACTTTTACAGTTTCTAATAGAAGATCTGACTGGCGACAGTTAAGGAACTGAGCATGTGCGTCCACCTCAGCATGTTACTGGACAGAGAAATAAGCATGGTGCTATACAGATACATTTTATTGTATAATTCTCATTTTATTGCAATTGCAAGTATTCAGATCCAGATGCTTCTGTGAAAAATGTAGAATATTTTTTAGTGGGACAAACCTTTTAAATATAAAAATTGGATCCCCAGAAAAGGAAAGAAGGAAGGAGGGACCATTGAGGTATCAAACAGGACTTATTGCTAGAGATACCAGAGAGAATGTCGGTGAATATTCTACAGGGGTAGAAGAAACGTGGTGCACACCTTCAATCTCTATGGTAGCCTCCATCCAGTTCATAAATGGCCACATGGAAGTAGACAGGGGCTGCTGGAGTCTGGTCAGTCCAATGTTGGAACATTTTTGGTAAGTTTAGGTGAATATAGTGTGTGTGATGGTAAGTAACCACATATAGCCCAAGTAGTGGCTTTAGGACTGAAAGCCATCAGGTGGTTCATAGCTTGTAGCTTTCCTTTTCCAGAAGGATTTGCCGACAAATATTAAATGTCTATGGGCATCAATGAAATAATGAATGAAGTGCTGCAGTGTTTGTGTGCAAGTATTTGTATGAAATAATAGTTTGTAAATGATGATATGTTTTGCGGCCATGTGGTAGGCCATGTACAGATGCAGTGACAGATGTGTGTAGGAGGTAAACAGAATACCAGCCACATTGTAGGTGGAACTGAATGAGATAACTACTAAGGCAACATAATCAAAAGCATACGAGAAACGGAGATGAGTGCTTATACTGTAGAAAGATGATGCTGATGAAAAAGAGTGGAGGCAGAGAATTCCCAAAAATCCACAGAGCTGACAAATAAGGTTGCAAATGGAGAATGAATACTCAGTACTGGTCCCCATGGTCAAAAAATATGTTGCTCCCTGGGGAGAATCCATGGTTCAAAGCCTCACTAAATGTGCCTTCAGACAGTGTCATCATCAGGACAGTGCATGAAGTGCTGCTTTTTGGCACGCAGAGAAATAAGGGTTCAATATCACCTGTGGATGCTACTAACCTACCTACCAGTTGCTGTATGATAGATCTACTGTTTTACATTGGACAATGGGCAAGTCTTGGAAGAAAAAACATCCAGCTCCACGTCTAAGCAGGAAACACTTTTTATTGATGCGGTTAAAATCTTCATACAGGATAGTTTCGTCAATGCGTTTCAGACCATATGACAATTATGGTCCTTCCTCTTGTCATGAGGAAGGACCAAAATTGTCATATGTTCTGAAACGCATTGACGAAACTATCCTGTATGAAGATTTTAACCGCATCAATAAAAAGTGTTTCCTGCTTAGACGTGGAGCTGGATGTTTTTTCTTCCAATATTTGTTTAACTGCAACCAGGTGCGATATCCTTGCTTGTCTACAGTGGCGTTGCAGGCCGCACCGGGTGACACCAGTGATGGGGGTGACACCAGCAGGGCCAGCATTTAGGAATCCCAGGCATAGTCATTTGTATTGCCGTCCTCAGGAGAGGGAGAGATGTGTCTGGGATTCAAACCCACGACCTTCTGTATCAGAGGCAAAGCACTTACCCACACAGCCATAAAAGCTGCCTTGCCACTGACTGAAAAAATATGAGACTTCTACTGTTATAGGTGGCTAAGTGTACATCTATACACATGACAGCTGCCCTAACACACCCAGCACTGCTATATCTCTATATGACAGCTGTCCCAGCACATTCAGCTCTGCTATATCTCTATATATTATAGCTGTCCCAGCACAACAAGCTCTACTGTATAGCAATACTTAGAGATATATAGATGTAGCAGAGCTGGTGTGCTGGGGCAGCTGTCATATATAGAGATATAGTAGAGCTGAGTGTGCTGGTGCAGCTGTCATGTGTATTAGATGTAGCAGAGCTGGGTGTGCTGGGGCAGCTATCATATATAGAGATATAGCCGAGCTGAGTGTGCTGGGACAGCTATCATATAGAGATATAGCAGTGCTGGGTGTGTTTAGGCAGCTGCCATGTGTATAGATGTACACTTAGCCAGCTATAACAGTAGAAGTCTCATATTTTTTCAGTCAGTGGCAATGCAGCTCTTATGGCTGTGTGGGTAAGTGCTTTGCCTCTGATACAGAAGGTCGTGGGTTCGAATCCCAGCAGAAACTTTTCTGAAAAACAGGCTAAATTAGAATACACAAGCACTGACTCCATATATGGACATACAGGGCGGGACACAGGAAGAGGCCGCATCGCATCGCTGACATGGAGGTAAGTATAAGTGTTTTTTTATTAATACCCGACTGTTACTGCCATGGGGGGAGCGGGAGGCACTTGATACTGGCACATGGGGGGAGGGGGGTTGGCACCTGATACTGGCACATGGGGGGGAGGGGGTTGGCACCTGATACTGACACATGAGGGGGGTTGGCACTATGATACTGGCACATGGGGGGAAGGAGAGAGGCACTTGATACTGGTAAATTGCTGTTGGAATATATTGTTACTAATAATGAAAATGACTTGGTAATTAACATTTATTCACTTGCAACATAAAGCGTGTACAGAAGCGTAGACTTGTCTCCTAATGAGTAAGGCCATGAATCAGAGTGAGTTTATCTATTCATTTGTAGTAGAGCACCCAAATGATATATTTCTGTCTTACATGAAAGTTGTGAAATTGCTTAATGACTCATTTGTGGATCCCTGGAAGAGGTGATATCAGTGTGACATCATTATGAGTAAAACATGGACTAAATGTTTAATTATCTCTAAAACTGTACAGATGATTCATTGATTGAAATGGTTCTCCAGGATTTAACAATTGATGACCCATCCTTAGGACAGATCATCAATATCATATCAGCAGGGGTCAGACACCCTGTACCTCCACTGATCAGCTGTTTGGGAGTAACTCTAGTGCTGGAAATACTCAGCACTGTCCATTGCACAGTGGATGGAGCTGGATACGACAGCGCTGCTTCCATTGACTTCAACTGGAGCAGTGCTGCAGTAACCAGCTTTGTCCACTAGACAATGGACGGCACTGTGTAGCTCCAGCTCCTATCTGCCAGAGCTACTGAAAAACAGCTGATCAGTAGATATTGATGATGATCCTGAGGACAGGTCATCAATATTCTACTTCCGGAAAACCCTTTTATCACGACAGCAGGATCAGACTATACATAGATTCCAGTCTGTAATCATGGCGATGCAGGTCTACATAGGAAATGTAGACTCAAACCAATAGGATATTTTAATACAGCATTAAGATAATTATGTAGGTGTGCACATTAAGTTGATTAAACCTTTTAAGCTAACTGCAGAATGTAAAGACAATGAGGTATTTACCCATCCTCCTCTCCTCTTCAGCCAAGTGACTAAAGTCTTGCGAACAAATTCTCCTAGACAGTCCACAATGGTCAGAACCAGCGCCGGCTGTGAATGTTTTACACAATCGAGTGCGAGTCCCGCTGCCACTGCATACAATGAGACCACTTTACCCCATGTGATCCCTGCAGAAGTAAATGAGAAATATACATGAAACAATTAATTGCTAATAGTGTGATGAGATTTCTCTGCCGATGACCTATCCTCTGGGTAGGTCATCAGTATCTGACCTGTGAGCGTCCAACACTTGGGACCCCAGCCGATTAACTGTTTGAGAAGGCCCCGCCGCTTGCAGTAGCACCACAACTTTCACTCAGCTCCTGAAGCAAAGCGCCTGTGCTTGGAATCGCAGATCAGCCCCATTCACTTCTATGGGGCCGAGCTCCGCCTAAGTCAAGTGACCAATGAACGCAACATCAAATTCCCTAGAGAAAGCCGCAAGAAAGCCACGAGCACTACTGCAAACAGCTGATTGGCAGGCGTCACGGGACCCCCACCGATCAGATACTAACCTATTCAGGTAGGTCATTACTAGTAAAGTCTTGGAAAACCTCTTTAATTATGAATGAGACTATAGACTTGATGTTTTAGATACCTTGCGTACCCTGCAGGTATTCATTTTCTCATCATATTAATAAAGTATTATTGCTTAATTTGTTTATATTGTATGCATACATCTCACTAATCTATTTAAATCCGATCTGTCATCCTGTTAAACTCCCTTCTTGAGCATTCCACCCAGGAACACCTGGTAAATAAAATGAACTTTTAACTATAGTCCATTTGGTGACATGACTTTACAGACTTTCAGAAAGTCACAAACAAGGGTACTGCTCTGTGTGTACTTCAGATCGCATTCCCTGATAGGGATTTAAGACACAATTAAATTTTTATGGCTTGCACCAATTACATGCAGTGACATAAGACTAATCACATGGTCAGATTTCCATGGGCACTGGTCACAAGCCCATTTACAGGAGCCAACAGAGTGGGCACTGACCTGATCAGTGTTTGCAGTAATGACTGATGATGTTGTAACAAAACCCCTGTTATTGCCTGGACCACAGACCGTAAACTTGTACAAACCCCCTGGATTCATTACTTTTATTTTGTTAATTGTGTCACAGTCAATGCCCATTGTGTTTGTTAATGGTGTGACAGGCAATGCCCATTGTGTGTTAATTGCATCATAGGCAATGCCCATTGTGTGTTTTAAATGTATAGTTTTGGAGTTACAGAAATGTGTTAAAAAGTATATTGTTCGCTTGGAAATAATTGAGCTGATACCACAATTAACTCAATTATCTCCCAATCAGAGGAAAGGAATGTACAGTGATGGGGGTGTTTAAAAGGTAAAACTGTAAATGATTGGCTGCTATGTTTATGTCCTCAGTTCCCAACAAGGTCCACGTGGGTGGTAACCTTGTTGGAAAATGTGTATAAAAGGCAATGCTTATGTGGTCATTAAAGCAGTCCTGCTTAACCCTCAATATATAGCCTTGTCTTGTTATTGAAGGGTACCTGTTTCCAGTTTAATCACTAGCCCTGTAAAAGAGCTCTACTTCTCCCTCTCTACAAGGATCCAGCGGATGGGATATCGGGAATACTCTGCTGCACAGCCTCTTGCCGGGAAAAGGACGTCTCCAACGGCATACACCCTGCTCACAACCTGGGTGACCGTTACAGAGGTATGGGGATGAATGATCGCCACTATGATCATTTGTTCCCATTCAATTTCCTTGTCTGTCAGAAGCACAACAAGAGATGCTGTCATCCGGCAAATGAGCATTTGCTTGTTTGTTGGGTGAATCATGGCACTTTTACACAGGCCAATCAGGAACAAGCATTTATACAAACGGTCATTCCCAATAGCTTCCCCGTTCCTCAAACTGTGAAAAAAAGGGCCTTTAAAGGGATATTCAGGGTATGTGAGGCTATAAGGCTGCAGAGGGTACGGGCCCCCATTCTTGTGATCGCCCGGGTCCTACCGCTTGCACGACTTCATTGCAACTAACAGTAGTGAATTTGGTGGCATTGCGACCTGCAGGATGACACGACCCAACAGACTGCAGAAATCCAATCCTGATGCATTTGCTATAATTAGTAACTGTCAGCGTGGCAAGTCATCACATGCCACCATGTAGTCCTAGAAGAACACATCTAATATATAAAGCTGAGTGTATGTCCACTAAAGGAATCTGCCCTGTAGCATTTACAATCACGAAAGTTGGTACACACGTATATCAGGTGTCCAGGAAGGGTTCAGCTCTCTAGCACGTACCGTTCCTGAGATATTCCCAGAAAAAAATATGCATTAGCCAATAGAAGCCTGGTCACATGACCCTTATCAGCCAATAGAAGCTCGCAGGCCCTTAGTCTCCACATACACAGTTTTACACCAGGTTTCCATAACAACCCTCCCATTTTTCTTTA
This sequence comes from Bufo bufo, assembly GCF_905171765.1. Classification (NCBI taxonomy): domain Eukaryota; kingdom Metazoa; phylum Chordata; class Amphibia; order Anura; family Bufonidae; genus Bufo; species Bufo bufo. The sequence continues at coordinate 133,726,478 of NC_053392.1, read as the reverse complement.
CTGCTGCAGGTCAGCTTTAAAGGAGCAGGGTGCTATGGATGACACTGTTAAGGGAGCAGAGTGCTGTGGAGGTGACAGTTCAGGGGGCAGGTAGGGTGGCTATTCAGGCCACCCTCAAAAGACAGCCCTAAAACTCCCGCCCCTAGGTCCTGCTAAGCCACGCCCCTTCCCACTCCGCAGCCGACGGGGATTGAAAAAATGAATGTAAAAATCAACTTCTGTCAGCTCAGGGGTGGGAGGGAGGGTGACCTTCTCCCTGCAGCTCACGCTCAGACAGCACAGTGCTGCTGTCTGAGAGTGCGCTGTTCAAAAGGACATCCCTGTGTCCTTCCAGGGCCTGCGTCAGACGGAGTACAGGGAGTCTGAAAGCCATACTGCCTAGGGGCAGGCTGCTGTGGAGGTCACAGTTAAGGGGACGGTCCGCTATGGAGGTCAGTGTTAAGGGGCAGATTGCTGTAGAGTCCACTGTTAAGGGGACGGAATGTTGTGGAAATCACTGCTAAGGGGATGGGGTACTGTGGAGGTCACTAATAAAGGGGCAGGCTGCTGTGGAGGTCACTGTTAAGGGGGCGGGATGCTGTGGAGGTCACTGTTAAAGGGGCGGCCGCTGTGGAGGTCTCTGTTAAAAAGACAGGGAACGGTTGAGGTCACAGTTAAGGGGGTGATCCCCTATGGAGGTCAGTGCTAAGGAGCGGGGTGCTGTAGAGGTCAATTTTAAGGGGCGGGGTGTTGTGGAGGTCACATTTTAAGGGAACGAAGCTCTGTGGAGGTCACTGTTAAGGGGGCGGGTTATTGTGGAAATCACTTAATGAGATGGGGTACTGTTGAGGTCACTAATAAAGGGGCGGCCACTGTGGAGGTCACTGTTAAAGGCGCACGACAGGTTAGGGAAATTTCACAGCAGAGTGCGCATGCACCGGGGTAGGGAAAAAGTATGGGCCAGTGCGCAGGCGCGGTGATCGGATGGATGTTCTCAACTGGACACCGGCCGACACTGCGCATGCGCTGGGAAGTACACCAGCGGTTAGGGTAGGGAAAAAACACTGGCCCGTACGTAATTTTTTCGTTCCCTAACCACTGGTGAGGCTCCCGGCGCATGCGCAGTGTCGGACGGTGTCCAGCTGAGAACATCCATCCGATCACCGCGCCTGCGCACTGGCCCATAATTTTTCCCTACCCTAACCGCCAGCGAGTCTCCTGGCGCATGCGCACTTTGCTGTAAAATTTCCCTAACCCGTCGTTGTGTGCCTGCGCGGCGCTGCACACCTCCTCACGTCATGTCCGGTGCTACCGGAAGTGACGAGGGTAGGGAAATCTCACGAAGTAGGGAAGTATAACGTTACAACGAGGGGGCCACTCCCACTGGGCGGAGCTAACGGCAGCGGAGACCTCACTGTGGGGATTGGTAAGTCCTCCTCCTCCGCTCTGTCTACTAAACAAATGCCAATTGCACCAGTGAGTATTCATATTATTATCAGAATATAGCCTAACTTATCAGGGGTATATTCTGAAAGGTAGACCACTGTACCAGGGGTATGAAAAGGGGTATTTGTCAGACAACAGTATTTTAAAAGCTCCTCCATGATTGTTACATGTACTGAGTTACCATTAGCAACAAGTGGCAACATAACCCATAAATAAGGAGGGCATTTAGGTCCATGGAGCCTCACCGATCATGTATGGCTCCCAAGACCAGCACAACATTATAGTCCCATTCAGACCATGAAAAAGCAAAAGAAAGAGAAGAACAGTAGAACTGTCACCATATACTTAAATGAAGCACGTATAGGAGATGAAATCAGTTAGACCAAATGGTATAACAGTCCGCAGTGTGAATGTCCACTGTGCTTCTTCACGGAGCATGAGGTTATCTATGTTACCTCCTCTTGGAGACCCCCTTACATGTTCCATCCCTTGGAAGCTAACACATTGCTCCACTCCAGGGTGGCATTCCATAACACGTTGGGCGATTGGGGTGTCATCCTCATTGCTGATACTCAGCAGATGTTCTCCTATGCGCCTCCTGAATTCTCTTTTGGTTTTACCCACATACTGTTTTTGACAGATGCATGTAGCCACATAGACCACCCCTATCGTTCTGCAGTTAATAAAGGACCTGATATTATAACTACGTCCTGTCGTAGTACACTTTACTATGTTGCCCTTCTTGATCACCTTGCATGCAACACAGTTACCGCATTCAAACGTTCCGGGTGGTCTATTGGTTAACCAGGTAGACTGTATAGGAGGGCACCAGCTGGTCTCTCAGGTTACTACCTCTCCTGTACGTGATGAGGGGAGAACCCCCCACAAGATGTCCAATCACAGGATCCGACTTCAAGATCCCCCAGTATTCCTTCAGAATGTCCGGACCTCCCTATTGGCCAGATCGTACGTGCCTATGATCCGGACCTTTTTATCATCCTTTACCCGTTGTCTGGGAACCAGGACATCGTCTCTATTACTTGCTGAGGCATGCTGGTAAACCTCAGCGAGACATGACCCAGGATATCCTCTCTGAAGGAATCTCTTTTGCAAATCAGAAGCTGCCTGTTTAAAATCCACCCACTCAGAACAGTTATGTCGAGCTCTCAAGTATTGCCCCTTCTGTATGCCATACTTGAGTTTGTTGTAGAAAAAAAACTGGTAATGCAAGCAACCGCGGTGTACAGAGATCTCACAGGGCCCCATAGCAAAACTTATTATGAGCCCCCCCCCCCCGCCCCATCCGGTTTCCCAGAACATGTGCATCAAGCACTCCTAGGCAATAAGGAATGCAAAGTGTGACTGCCTAGATTTACTTTCACTTTTTTATTAAGAGGAAGAATTTTTTAATTAAAAAAAAAGTGTAACAAATGTCGCCCTTGCCCACTTTATCTGATGTCAGAAAAACTAGAACAAGTTCTACATAAATATGGCACTCCTTCCAATCACCATAATTCTCAAAGTATTCATACCAGACAAGTGGCATATGGCAACAAGCTGCGATCTTGAAAACCATGAGCAACTGGTACTAGAATTTTTTTCCCTGTTTATATTTGCCAGCTTCCAACATTAGTACCTGCTGAGAATATTTCTGCGGCAACTGCAAGGAATGCATCCGATAAAACAGACTCTGAGGCGAGGGAGATGTTCAGTTGTCGAGCAATGTTCCGGTATACAGCTGGCCTCATGTATTCAAGCTCATCCCCTGCAATATAATAACAATAAGGGGACATAGTTATTACTAAGTATTTGGCTCAAGACAGCGTAGAAGTAAACTTATACTTTCCTTCTGAATTTTTGGAATTTTTTTCAACTGTATGTTATTCTAAATTATTATTATTATTATTGTTATTATTATACGTATGTTTAATGAATACGAATATTTAAAGAGAATGTACATCATCCAATGCCTCAAAAACTGAATAAAGAAAAACTTTGCAAATCACCTATCGTTCTGTGTCTACCCTCTCTCCTCTCCTCATTCTGGGTAGTTGGTGGGTAAGTGGGGGTCAGTTGATTTTTCTTGTTGTGTGTCTGGCAGTATTGCTTTAATTGTGCACATTGTTGTAAGATAAAATGTATAAAAGCTGTAAACACAAAGGGGGTCATTTACTAAATGGGCAGCATGGTGGCTTAGTGGTTAGCACTGTTGCCTTGCAGCGCTGGGGTCCTAGATTCGAATCCCACCAAGTACAACATCTACATGGAGTTTGTATGTCCTCCCCGTGCTCCGGGTTCTCCGGTTTCCTCCCACACTCCAAAGACATACTGATAGGGACCTGAGATCGTGAGCCCCATTGGGGACACCGAATTATGCTAATATCTGTGCTATAAAAATGCTACTTTTCCCTGCTCACGCCAGGTCTAAAAAATGGGGCGAGTGGTGGGGGTGGGCTCCCAGGCCCGTCTCATTTATCATTTTGTATGCCTGTTATAGGTGTATAAAATGTTCTAAATCTACACCAGCAAGGGGAGCTGGCATAGATTTAGCTCGCAGTGGATGCGGTGAAGTTATAAAGAGGTCGGCGCCTCTACATAACTTCAACGCCGGTCTTAATAAATGACCCCCAAAATGTTTGAACTTTGCAAAGTTGTTCATTTTCAAGTGTAGATGCTTTGGAGCAATATAAGATTATTCGGAAGGTGGACATAGCAAACTTAAGGGTTTTTTCCACTACTTAAAAATTATGTGCAAGTGAATTACATGCAGTAAAATCAGCCACTTACTAATGTACTGTCTGTAGCTGGGAAGGCCTCTCAAATGTCTGACCTGTGCAAAAAATTCCCTAAAGCTATTTTGCTTTATTATCTGATTTTTAGGGGTATAGTTTATTATGCTGTAAAATCTTAACTTCAGGTACAGATTTTAGCTTCTGACCAGTCTTGGAGTTGTACTTTCGATCAAAGCTTTAACAACTGGATTTTTAGTTTTTGGCATGGTTATACTTTAAAGCTTATCAGATAGTAATTGTTCAATGATTGAAGTTTAATTAATTCCAACTGTCTGCTTTAGTAGAAAAACATGACATGATCTGAGAAAACCAGAGGCTACACAGGGGTTTGCAAGATATTTAAAAGTCTTGTCCCAACACAACTTATCCCCTGGGGCCCTTGCTGATCACTAGAACGGAGGGTTGTGCTCTCCCATTTGACTGGAGCAGCGGAAATGCATGCATTCTCCCATGCCTTCTCCCATGCCTTTCAACTTTATGGGGTTGCCAGACAACTCCATACAAACAGGGGAACATGATCCTCCATTCTAGTGATCGGCGGAGTCCACAGGACAGGGCATAAGAGCCTGATCAGGAAGGGGGGTGTTGAGTCAGAGCAATGAGTGGGCACTTGTCCCTTATCCCGTGGATAGGGGATAAATTGTTGTAATGGGATAACTCCTATAAGGCCAATTTCACATGCAGTCCCAGCCTGACTGACTAACGACCCAAAAAACAGTATCATAGGTTCAGATCATTAGACCTGCTGTTGGGCTCGGACTTTGCAGCCATGGTATGCTCATGTGAAATTAAGCTGGCCATACATTTAAGATAATGATCGGCTGCATTGCGGCCGATCAGTCGTCCATGGGATCCTTTGCAACGATCCCACCAACTAAATTGCCAACCAGGGAGTCAGTTCTTTATAAAAACAGACTCCCTGGTGCTTGAGCACAATGGCAAGTGATCGGCTGAATTCAGCTGATCATGCCATCAACATGCAGTTTCGGCCCATGGACGGCCAAAGTTTTCCGACACAGCGGTTCGCATTTTTGGCAGACTTGTTGGCGATTGCGCTAGTTTTTCAAACGTCAGTCGGTCAGAATGGACGAAATCTGCCATTTCGGCCAACTTTAAACTTATGTGTATTGGTAGAAAGGTGTAAGGCCTGTAATGGTCTCCATCATTCATACCAGGGCTGAAATGGTCTCCACATCCACGATGAAGCTATGCATAAGTTATGAGACGACATAGCTGACATCAAGGAATTCTGTTAAGACTAGAGGTTGAATGTATGAACATGAACTTTTAGTTCATGTTTGTGCATATTTTGTACAGGATCTTAATCAGCCTCAGACAGGTGTCTGGTTTATGTCCCCTTGGGTAAGCAGAACACATAGTCACATTGTGAACCATAAAGCAAAAGAAGGTGGATAACATGCAAGGGTCGGGGAAGTTATGCATATTCTCTGTCAGTTTTTGATAGGGGCAAATCCCATCTGGCAAGAGCAGGAACCTCATGAACATGGCCATATTACATAGAATTTTTTTACATGCATTCACAGGAAATTAATTGGAACTTTGGCATGTGTGATTACATGCTAAATTAAGGAGGTGGAGAGTCACATTGAGAGTCATACAGAGATATAGGGACTCTTTGTATAGGGTCTTGGCTATGTGCATGAGGACTAAAGGCTATGAGAACGTGCTCTAATAGGAGAAAATTGTCAGAAGACAATATTTACTTGTCCGTAGAAGACGGGACACAATTAGGGAGATGAACTGAAACTGGGGCAAAAGAAGACAAAATAGCAATTCCCAAAAAGCAAGCCAAGAGAGCAGTTACCAAAAAGCAACCTATATGATTCACTTTTCCTGTGAACTTGTCTCAATAACTCTCTCACAATGTCCTAACCATTGCTGTTCAAACTAAACACATATCCAATAATAAAGAATACTGACCCAATCTCAGGAACGTTGCAGTTACCTCCGCCATACGTCCACCTACTGTAGAAGAGATGCCATGTTCTGGTTTGCTCCATCCAAGACCAGCACGCTGAAGTCGCGCCTGAATATAGTCTCTGCATAAAGCTTTACCTTGTGCAACCAGCTCCTTATCTGTGGGGGATCTGTCAAAAACCTCTAAAACTTCTGCAGCAAACACAGATGAGCGGCGTAGCATCTCCATTTTTAGACAGGACTTCGCAATAAGCCTCCATTCACATGAACACCATTGGTTTCGATAAATTTTCTTAACTAATTGAAACCTGTAAAAGATAAAAAAAAATTACCATCAGCTATTTCAGGCTGGAGTGACTGTCGTCTTTCCACCACAATCACTACTCACTACTGAAAACTGCTTTTTTTCATCATATGAATTTTTATAGCTTCAGTCTCGCTCTGAATTCCCACAATCTTTTTAAACTGCGGTCATTGCTCTTAAGAAAGAGACTACAAGCTCATTTTCTCTGCAAGCGAGGAGCAACTGACTAGAAACTGATAACAACGCAGATCTCAGTAGACTGAAACTGCACCTTAAAGGGTTTTCTGAGATTCTGATACTGATTACCTATCCTCAGGCACCACCGTCCATTGGATAGCAGGCATGCTTGGTATTGCAGCTCAGTCCTATTCACTTGAATAGGACTGAGCTGTGCCTAGGCCAAGTGACCAATGTTACTGGCGCAACGCTCATCGGAGGTGTCGAAATTCGGACCCCCACTGATCAGATATTGATGACTTATACTGACAATAGTCCATCAATATCAAAATCTCGGAAATCCCATTTAAAGCAAACCTCCAGTCTAAACCTAAAATTTGTCCATACATGCCACATCGGATTCCTTCTAAGATGGCTATCACCATCTCGTACATACCCATGAAGAGCGCTGTAGGAAGGTCTAAGACATGCCCCTTCCCTCCACGGCCCTCAGATGGACACAGTGCCTGCATAAATGCACTGGTCCATCTGAGAGCACTAGATTTGGACTGAAGGTTTGGCTTAAGCTGGCCAAACTCAGAACTATGACTATTCCTGCAGAAGTTAAGCCACTGTCAGAAGTAAAGATCCCAACAGAGGGAGTTTTGGGAGGTTCTCATACACTTAAAGTGTTCCTGTACAAAAAATTTTGATATGTCATAGAGACATCAAAGGTTTTGATTAGTGGGGGTCCAAGTGCTGAGATGCCCACTGATGGAGAGAGAAGTCCTGACATAGAACTCTTTCTCCTCGCTGTAGGAGATGGGTTCACAGACTTTCTGTTGAGTCCATCTCCTGCAGAGAGAAGAGAGCGTTCTATGTGAGCACTTCTCTCTTCTCATTCTAGCAATCGGTGGGGGTCTCAGCACTCAGACCCCACCAATCAAAACCTTTGATGTCACTGTGACTTATCAAAAGTGTTTTTTCAAAGTTCAGGGACTAGAGTTGAGCAGACACCTGGATGTTCGGGTTCGGCAGGTTCGGCCAAACTTGAAAAGAAAGTTCAGCTTCGGGACCCGAACTTGACCCCGAACCCGAACCCCATTGAAGTCAATGGGGACCCAAACTTTTGGGCACTAAAATAGCTCTAAAATAGTCGTGGAACGGGCTAGAGGGTTGCAAAAGGCATCAAAATGTGCTTAAGAGCATGGCAACTGTTCTGCAAACAAATGTGGATAGGGAAATGACTTAAAATAACATAAAATACAGAAAAATTTAAAACAATCTGGATCTAGGAGTAGGAGGTTGAGGAGGCGGTGGATGTGGCGGTGTAGGTTGACGTGGCGGTGTAGGTGGAAGCGGCGGTGAAGGAGGAATAGGTAGCCAACACTGATTTGTGTTTTTTTTTATTTTTAAATTGGGGACATATAACAAAATAAATTAAATATTGGGACATATAACAAAATAAAACTAAGAATAAGTGCACTTGAGTACAAGAATGGATGGTTGAGGCTGGTATAAATGTCTATTCTGCACAAGGTAAGGACAAGTCCTGTGGGATCCATGCCTGGTTCATTTTAATAAACGTAAGCTTGTCCACATTGGCTGAGGCCTGTGATAATGCTCTCTGCCGTGCTAAACACACATTCACACTATACACTGGCTGCAGGGCAGGTCAGCACCTCCAAGGCTGACAAAGCTTTTCCACATTTTGGCCATGCTAACCCTGCCTTTTCAGGTGCTGGCGGTGCCCCAGCTGCGTTGGCGACCTCTTCCTCCTCCTCTGCCTTCGCCTTGTGCTTCCACTGTGCCCCCGCTGTCAGGTGGGAATGCCATCAGCAGCGTGCGCTTGTAGTCGCGTATCTTCCTATCAGTTACAGATGTTTTCAATAAATTTAGTTCCCTGTCAGCAATGCAGAGCAGGGGTTCATTCACGGCAAAAGGGGGTTCATGTCACCCAGCAATACAACAGAGGATTTTGAGAGATTTAGGCCCCTGTCACCCAGGCACAGCAGGGGTTCATTCACGGCAAAAGGGGGTTAATGTCACCCAGCAATACAACAGAGGATTTTGAGAGATTTAGGCCCCTGTCACCCAGGCACAGCAGGGGTTCATTCACGGCAAAAGGGGGTTCATGTCACCCAGCAATAGAACAGACGATTTTGAGAGATTTAGGCCCCTGTCACCCAGGCACAGCAGGGGTTCATTCACGGCAAAAGGGGGTTCTTGTCACCCAGCAATACAACAGAGGATTTTGAGAGATTTAGGCCCCTGTCACCCAGGCACAGCAGGGGTTCATTCACGGCAAAAGGGGGTTCATGTCACCCAGCAATACAACAGAGGATTTTGAGAGATTTAAGCCCCTGTCACCCAGGCACAGCAGGGGTTTGTATATGCCAAAAATGGTAAAATGTCACCCGACAATTGAAAATAAGAATTTTTTCAATTTAGGGCACTAAAATTGGCACTTTTTTAAATTAAAATGGCTCTAAAATAGTCCTTGAAAAAGCTAGAGGGATGTAAAAGGCAGTAAAATGTGCTTAAGAGCATGGCAACTGCTCTGCAAACAAATGTGGATAGGGAAATAACTTAAAATGAAATAAAATAACTAAAAATTACAAATTATTAACCTGCAACTCAGAGAAGGAGGTGGATATGGAGTCGGAGGTTGAGGAGGCGGTGAATGTGGTGTTGTAGGTGCAGGCAGCAATAAAGGAGGAGGAGGTAGCCAACAATGTTTTTTTAATTTTTTATTGGGGTAGGTAGCCCCCAAAATATTGGGACAAATAAAAAAAACAAAAACAAAGAATCATTGCACTTGACTTGAGTACAAGAATGTACAGTCGTGACCAAAAGTTTTGAGAATTAGATAAATATTGGAAATTGGAAAAGTTGCTGCTTAAGTTTTTATAATAGCAATTTGCATATACTCCAGAATGTTATTAAGAGTGATCAGATGAATTGCATAGTCCTTCTTTGCCATGAAAATTAACTTAATCCCAAAAAAAACTTTCCACTGCATTTCATTGCTGTCATTAAAGGACCTGCTGAGATCATTTCAGTAATCGTCTTGTTAACTCAGGTGAGAATGTTGACGAGCACAAGGCTGGAGATCATTATGTCAGGCTGATTGGGTTAAAATGGCAGACTTCACATGTTAAAAGGAGGGTGATGCTTGAAATCATTGTTCTTCCATTGTTAACCATGGTGACCTGCAAAGAAACGCGTGCAGCCATCATTGCGTTGCATAAAAATGGCTTCACAGGCAAGGATATTGTGGCTACTAAGATTGCACCTCAATCAACAATTTATAGGATCATCAAGAACTTCAAGGAAAGAGGTTCAATTCTTGTTAAGAAGGCTTCAGGGCGTCCAAGAAAGTCCAGCAAGCGCCAGGATCGTGTCCTAAAGAGGATTCAGCTGCGGGATCGGAGTGCCACCAGTGCAGAGCTTGCTCAGGAATGGCAGCAGGCAGGTGTGAGCGCATCTGCACGCACAGTGAGGCGAAGACTTTTGGAAGATGGCCTGGTGTCAAGAAGGCCAGCAAAGAAGCCACTTCTCTCCAAAAAAAACATCAGGGACAGATTGATCTTCTGCAGAAAGTATGGTGAATGGACTGCTGAGGACTGGGGCAAAGTCATATTCTCTGATGAAGCCTCTTTCCGATTGTTTGGGGCATCTGGAAAAAGGCTTGTCCGGAGAAGAAAAGGTGAGCGCTACCATCAGTCCTGTGTCATGCCAACAGTAAAGCATCCTGAGACCATTCATGTGTGGGGTTGCTTCTCATCCAAGGGAGTGGGCTCACTCACAATTTTGCCCAAAAACACAGCCATGAATAAATAATGGTACCAAAACACCCTCCAACAGCAACTTCTTCCAACAATCCAACAACAGTTTGGTGAAGAACAATGCATTTTCCAGCACGATGGAGCACCGTGCCATAAGGCAAAAGTGATAACTAAATGGCTCAGGGACCAAAACGTTGACATTTTGGGTCCATGGCCTGGAAACTCCCCAGATCTTAATCCCATTGAGAACTTGTGGTCAATCCTCAAGAGGCGGGTGGACAAACAAAAACCCACTAATTCTGACAAACTCCAAGAAGTGATTATGAAAGAATGGGTTGCTATCAGTCAGGAATTGGCCCAGAAGTTGATTGAGAGCATGCCCAGTCGAATTGCAGAGGTCCTGAAAAAGAAGGGCCAACACTGCAAATACTGACTCTTTGCATAAATGTCATGTAATTGTCGATAAAAGCCTTTGAAACGTATGAAGTGCGTGTAATTATATTTCACTACATCACAGAAACAACTGAAACAAAGATCTAAAGGCAGTTTAGCAGCAAACTTTGTGAAAACTAATATTTGTGTCATTCTCAAAACTTTTGGCCACGACTGTATATTTGATGGTGGAATAAATGTCTATTCTGCACAAGGTACAGACAAGTCTTGTGGGATCCAAGCCTGGTTTATTTTAATGAACGTGAGCTTGTCCACGTTGGCTGTGGACAGGCGGCTGCGTCTGTCTGTAATGACGCCTCCTGCCGTGCTAAATACACGTTCAGAGAGTACACTGGCTGCAGGGCAGGCCAGCACCTCCAAGGCATACAGGGCAAGCTCTGGCCATGTGGACAATTTGGAGACCCAGAAGTTGAATGGGGCAGAACCATCAGTCAGTACGTGTAGTCGTGTGCACAGGTACTGTTCCACCATGTTGTTCAAATGCTGCCTCCTACTAACACGCTCCATATCAGCAGTTGGGGCCAGTTGTTGCGGCGAGGTGACAAAGCTTTTCCACATGTCGGCCATGCTAACCCTGCCTTCTGAGGTGCTGGCGCTGACACAGCTGCGTTGGCGACCTCTTCCTCCTCCCCTGCCTTCCCCTTGTGCTTCCACTTGTCCCCCGGCGTCAGTCGGGAATGCTCTCAGGAGCGCGTCTACCAGCGTGCGCCTGCAGTCGTGCATCTTCCGATCACGCTCCAGTGAGGGAATTAAGGACTGCACATTGTCTTTGTAACGGGGATCCAGCAGGGTGGCCACCCAGTAGTCAACACACGTTAAAATGTGGGCAACTCTGCAGTCGTTGCGCAGGCACTGCAGCATGAAGTCGCTCATGTGTGCCAGGCTGCCCAGAGGTAAGGACAAGCTGTCCTCTGTGGGAGGCGTATCGTCTGCGTCCTCCGTATCCCCCCAGCCACGCACCAGTGATGGGCCCGAGCTGCGTTAGATGCCACCCCGCTGTGAACATGCTTCATCCCCATCCTCCTCCTCATCCTCATCCTCCTCGTCCTCCAGTAGTGGGCCCTGGATGGCCAAATTTGTACCTGGCCTCTGCTGTTGCAAAAATCCTCTTTCTGAGCCACTTCTAAAAGACTGGCCTGAAAGTGTTAGAGATGACCCCTCTTCCTCCTCCTCCTCGTCCTGGGCCACATCCTCTTCCATCATCACCCTAAGTGTTTTCTCAAGGAGACATAGAAGTGGTATTGTAACACTGATAACGGCGTCATCGCCACTGGCCATGTTGGTGGAGTACTCGAAACAGCGCAACAGGGCACACAGGTCTCGCATTGAGGCCCAGTCATTGGTGGTGAAGTGGTGCTGTTCCGCAGTGCGACCCACCCGTGCGTGCTGCAGCTGAAACTCCACTATGGCCTGCTGCTGCTCGCACAGTCTCTCCAGCATGTGCAAGGTGGAGTTCCACCTGGTGGGCACGTCGCATATGAGGCGGTGAGCGGGAAGGCCGAAGTTACGCGGTAGAGCAGACAGCCGAGCGGCGGCAGGATGAGAACGCCGGAAGCGCGCACAGATGGCCCGCACTTTATGCAGAAGCTCTGACATGTCGGGGTAGTTGTGAATGAATTTCTTCACCACCAAATTCAGCACATGCGCCAGGCAAGGGATGTGCGTCAAACCGGCTAGTCCCAGAGCTGCAACGAGATTTCGCCCATTATCGCACACCACCAGGCCGGGCTTGAGGCTCACTGGCAGCAACCACTCGTCGGTCTGTTGTTCTATACCCCGCCACAACTCCTGTGCGGTGTGGGGCCTGTCCCCCAAACACATCAGTTTCAGAAAGGTCTGCTGACGTTTACCCCTGGCTGTGCTGAAGTTGGTGGTGAAGGTCTGTCGCTGACCGGATGAGGAGGTAGTAGAAGAGGAGGAGGAAGCTGAGTAGGAAGAGGAGGCAAAGAATGATGCCCTGTGATCGTTGGCGGCGGAAGGACGTGCGCCAAACAGCTCTCCGCCTGGGGCCCAGCCGCCACTACATTTACCCAGTGTGCAGTTAGGGAGATATAGTGTCCCTGGCCGTGCTTACTGGTCCACATATCTGTGGTTAGGTGGATCTTGCCACAGATGGCGTTGCGCAGTGCACACTTGATTTTATCCAATACTTGGTTGTGCAGGGAGGGCACAGCTCTCCTGGAGAAGTAGTGGCGGCTGGGAACGACGTACTGTGGGACAGCAAGCGACATGAGCTGTTTGAAGCTGTCCATCTCCACCAGCCTAAATGACAGCATTTCAAAGGCCAGCAGTTTAGAAATGCTGGCATTCAGGGCCAGGGATCGAGGGTGGCTAGGTGGGAATTTACGCTTTCTCTCAAAGATTTGTGAGATGGAGAGCTGAACGCTTCCGTGTGACATGGTGGAGATGCTTGGTGACGGAGGTAGTGTTGTTGGTGGCACATCCTCTGTTTGCTGGGCGGCAGGTGCCAACGTTCCTCCAGAGGCGGAGGAAGAGGCCGAGGCAGCAGCAGAAGAGGGAGCAGGAGGGGCCTGAGCCCTTTCTTGGTTTTGAAGGTGCTTACTCCACTGCAGCCCATGTCTCGCATGTAGATGCCTGGTCATGCAGGTTGTTTAATGCCTCGCTTCAGGCTCTGATGGCACAGCGTGCAAACCACTCGGGTCTTGTCGTCAGCACATTGTGTGAAGAAGTGCCATGCCAGGGAACTCCTTGAAGCTGCCTTTGGTGTGCTCAGTCCCTGTTGACGGTGGCCAGTAGCAGGCGAACTGTTTTGGCGACGGCTGCTCTGCTTTTGCACCCTGCTCCCGCTTTTGCTACGCTGTTGGCTCGGTCTCACCACTGCCTCTTCCTCCGAACTCTGAAAGTCAGTGGCACGACCTTCATTCCATGTGGGGTCTAGGACCTCATCGTCCCCTGCATCGTCTTCTACCCAGTCTTCCTCCCTGACCTCCTTTTCGGTCTGCACACTGCAGAAAGATGCAGCAGTTGGCACCTGTGTTTCGTCATCATCAGAGACGTGCTGAGGTGGTATTCCCATGTCCTCATCAGGAAACATAAGTGGTTGTGCGTCAGTGCATTCTATGTCTTCCACCCCTTGGGAAACCCTGCCAGCGGAGTCTTCAAACAGCATAAGAGACTGCTGCATGACTTGAGGCTCAGACAGGTTCCCCGATATGCACGGGGTGATGTGACAGACTGATGGGCATGGGTTTAAGCTGCCACCTGTGTGCTTTCTGCAGAAGACTGGGTGGGAGATAATGTGAACGTGCTGGATCCACTGTCGGCCACCCAATTGACTAGCGCCTGTACTTGCTCAGGCCTTACCATCCTTAGAACGGCAGTAGGCCCGACCAAATATTGCTGTAGATTCTGGCGGCTACTGGAACCTGAGGTAGTAGGTTCAGCAGGACGTGTAGCTGTGGCAGAACGGCCACGTCCTCTCCCTGCACCAGAGGCTCCACCAACACCACGACCACGACCATGACCACTTCCCTTATTAGATGTTTGCCTCATAGTTAGTGTTCACAAAGCAAAGTAAAAAGTGGTTAAGTATGTTAAAAATAATTAACCGCCAATATAAACCCTGATGTAGGGTACTGCACTCTATTATTTTTTTTTTAACTCTATATGACAGCGGTATTTGTGGCCTAAATGTGATACTCACTTATGCACGTCTTATCCCAGATGTGCAGTATATCAGAGGCTTTTTTCACCCCAGTAACCAAAAAGCCGTATTTCTGGCCTAAATGTGACAGTCACTTATGCACGTGTAATCACAGATGTGCAGTATATTAGAGGGTTTTTTCACCCGAGTATGCCAAAGCTGTATTTCTGGACTTGCAGATAGCCTGTGCTGGTGCACTATCGTTGCATAAAATGGCTGCCGATCATGTATTTATATTGACTAACTGAAGAAAAAAAAGTTTGTTTTCAGCAGTAGTTGGCTCAGGGCAGGCTTAAAAAAATTGTGCACTGCACCCACAAAACACTCTTTCTCTTTAGATCGCTGAGTACATAAACCAGTTCTTGATAAGATTGCTCCCTGATCTCTCCATCACAGCAGCTGCAGCCTCTCCCTACACTAATCCGAGCAGAGTGACGGGCGGCGCTACGTGACTCCAGCTTAAATATAGGCTGGGTCACATGCTGCAGTTGGCCAATCACAGCCTTTTGGGGCAAGTAGTATGACGCCTGTTGATTGGCTGCTGTGCAGCCTTTCAAAAAGCGCCAAGAAAGCGCCGAACACCGAACCTGAACCCAAACTTTTACGTAAATGTTCGGGTCCGGGTGCCGAAAAATCTAAAGTTCGGTACGAACCCGAACTTTACAGTTCGGGTTCGCTCAACTCTATCAGGGACATTTTAAGATTATCTGATAAATTTGTCAGGGTTGGACAAATGTTGGATTCACACGTACAATGTGGGGTACATTTGTGCAGTTTAGACACACATAGGGGTGTATACAAACGTGAGAATATAATTCATTCACTTTACTTTTCCTCCCTTTTGTGTCCAATACTGGCTTTGGCTAAAACAAAAAATACATGTAATGGCAAAATGTATAATGACAAACGCTGTAGCTGCTCAGACCAATGTAACATGGTGGTCAGTGACCTGTATCTGCATATTGGGGACCTTCTGGTGACTTTGAGTAGAGTGTGCTATCATGTTCGCAAATGCAATGGGATAACTGGACAGGGTCCTGGCAACTTCTTATCCTTATCGCCATGAACTATGTGTCATTTCCAGCCACTATCACTAAGCTTGTATCCTTTTAACCCTTAGACAGCCTGTCTTCTTGTTTGCTCTGCTGAGTACTATGACCTCCACCCCCAACTATGATCATATTTTAGCTACATTCAAAGTTGTTCACTGACGCTCAGTACTTGAGGCCACAGCTAACAAGTGGAACATGATTCTGTTAAAGTTATTTTTGGATTGTCCATGTTCTGGGAAAGTTAAGTGTTTATGTAAAACTGTCAGCACCGCTTCAGGATCTTTCTGCTTCGTCTATGGCTCTCTTAAAGAGGACCTGTCAGCTCTCTTGACATGTCTGTTCAGTAACTAATAGCATTCCCCATATGATAACAATTCTGGGGCATCTATTCTTATGATTCTATGTTGTTCCCTTCATCTATTATTCTTACTAGAAGTTATGAATGAATTTCCAGCAGTTTGAAATGAAGGTCCAGATGGGTGTTACAAGCTAGGGGTGTGTCCCTGTACAGTCTGACACTATCCAGTGAGTGCTGCCAGTGTCAGACTGTGCAGGCACACCTCCTTCCCCCACTACTGGTAACCAGTTGGACCTTTATTGCAGACTACTGGCAATTTATTCATTCAGTAGGGATAATAGAAGAATGGCACCACATAGAGTCATAAGAATACCGTAGATGTTCCAACATTGATATTATATGGGGAATGAAAGTAGTTACTAAAAGAGATGTCAGAAGAAGTTACACGTCCTCTTTAAATAAGTGCACTACGTTCTTGCTGAAAAAAGTTATATCATTCCTACTACTTATGGCGATGAAAGAGCCATCTACATTCTACATCTACATTATGGTCATCTACATTCATTTTACACATTGGGAGCACACTCTTGTGGACTAAAAATGCCCACCCATTCTGGTGCAGGCCCTAGATCAGGGATGCTCAACCTGCGGCCCTCCAGCTGTTGTAAAACTACAACTCCCACCATGCCCTGCTTTAGGCTGATAGCTGAAAGCTGTTCGGGCATGCTGGGAGTTGTAGTTTTGCAACAGCTGGAGGGCCGCAGGTTGAGCATGCCTGCCCTAGATCATCTACTAGCTACAAACCACTCTGCAACCCATGTCACCAGAACCAGCTGTTCCTTTATTCTGCTCCATACCCACATGTAGATATTTGGCACCAGCTGTCTTTTGGAGCATGTCAGACCAGCTGGTAGCACTAGAGCTGTAGAGGATCTAGTGACAGAGAAAAAAGGGTCTTACAATGGGGAGCATGGGTCAACAACTACCCAAGTGTCCTATAGCAGTGATGTGACGGACGTCTATTACATGTACTTCACTAGCTATAAACAGTTTATTATGATCATTGCTGGCCATGATGAAATGACAAACAAGCAGCACCGGCACATGCAACATTAAGTTCAATCTGCTACCATATGGCTAATGCTGGCGTTGCATGGTTGCCATGTTCTCATAGCCAGCAGACTTCAGCTGTGACTGGTATAGCTTTATAGGTTTGACCAAAGTCTACTTTTTCCCCAAATTTAAACTTTCAAGTTCAATTAGTTTGGACAGATTGCCTGCTTACAGTCCTGCGGTGTGTCTGTACTGTAGAAACAAGCAGGCAGTTTGTCCAAATGACAGGCACACTCCACCTAAGGGGGCAGAGCAAATGGGAGGGGAGGCCACATGATCAGCAGACAGGATATCTCGCTGCATCTGCACACACCACACTGTTCTGGTCATAAAACCATCAGACAGAAGGGGGGAGTCGCATAGTATAATGCTGCCAAATATATTTCTCTATCTTTTCAGACAAGACAAGACAACCCCTTTAAAGAGTACACGAGTTTTCAAAAAAACTAATGTCTTTTTCAGCCTAATTATTCCCCTCTTCAGCTGCACAGCTAGATGCATTTCTCTCAGAAGCAGGGGGTGTCTCACTTTTGTGGATTCTGCCAGTACTGTACTGCTGTGACATCCTTTCCCTTACTTCCCACTATGTTTGTTTTCAGCTCCTGAGCTCACAGAACAGATAAGGTAGGAGAGATCACACTTACTAAGTCAGGAGGCTCCTGTGATGTTCAGAGGCAGTGTAGAAGCAGCTCTTTTATCAGGCTCAGGATCTCAGCTAGCACTGACACTTCTTCCCCCACTTCCTCTCTGCCGTCTACTGAGTCTTTGTTACTAGGGACAGATCTTACCTGACAACAGCAAGTTAGGTGGAAGTGAGACCCCTAGTGGCCATGACTTTACAGCATTTTTTTTTCAGGTGGATGAATTTTTTTTTTAAATGAAGTGATTTAGAAATTTGTTATGTACACCATTTTCTATTAATTAAAATTATATTGTATGAAATAACAGTGACTCTTTAAGTTTTATTTATGTAAAATTGGAGAAAATCTTTTAAGTGTCACTGGGAACCATGCACAAAACTCGAGTTTCACTAAGGCAAAGTTTAATGCCCCATCTGTAAGGCCCCAATACACATTAGTGTATTGTCGGCTAAACCCACTGACAATGGCAGGTTCTGCCAACAGTCTAATGTGTATGGGAAGCTCCTGATTATTTTCACCCTATTATTTTGTTCTCCCAGAAGACAAGCCACTGTCAGAGGTGTCTGGCAGCAGCTTTCTCCCCTCTGCCTATTAAATACACATTCATGTTCGACCGAGCTGAACTTGTCTGTATGTGAGGAAGTCGAATGTGTATTGCCGAATGCATAGAAATCCTTGCATTGCTTTCTTTTATTGTAAGGAGCTGTTTAATTTGCAGGTGTTTTATAAAAAATACCATGAAGCAACTAACTGCATTTCCATGTTATTATCCAGATCCGTTATCTTTGTTTTGCAGCATTTTCCTGTATCTACTTTGAGGTCTTCCTCACTTGCCTTTTGTCCCGGTTGATAAGGCCATAAAGGTCTGCAGGGAGGGCACCCTCACAAATGTACTGATTAGCCTGAAGCAGGCCTTCACTTTTATTGGCCTTCACTTCCTCTGATATTTCATATAATTAACCCTAAAGGTCAAATAAAGCAATGTGAATGTCTGTCTTATAGAAAATTACTTTTTAACATTCCTGTAAACATTTCATCTATATTTTATAACAAAAATGGTATATCTTTCCACAGATGACAAATCTTTCTGGATAAATGCTTCTTCTGCTGCAGGTGAAATGTTGACAATGTAACTTTAGATTTTTTTTGGCAGATCCCACTGATTTCTACAAGCCTTGTCAGATCCTCAGCACAAGGTGGTGGTGGGAATGAGGAATGGGCAGGATGCTGCATGTGTTAAAGTGCATTTCCAGTGATCAGAACCCCCAGTCTTCCTAGTTTTTTCATGTTCTGCTATGAAGGCTGCACATTCATTGCACACCACATTAACTTCTGTGACAAGAGGAGTCAAGGTCTCCTGCATTTAGTCTTATCCCTAGATTACTGAACTACATTCACCAGAATGACTAGCTGTGATTTAGTTAACTAAGGAGCTCTCAATGTCCTACATATATATTATTGATAGATAGGTGGTTAACCTGTGGCTCTCTAAGTGCTATCATGACATGAATGTCTACAGCTGTGACATTCTGAAATTGCTAGTTGTTCAACTCAAGAGTCACAGGTCAAAAGACCAATAAGGTAAATTTTAGAAAGCAAACAAAATCAGGAAGATTTTGCCTCTATAGCGATTAGCCAAGACTACATATAACCTCTTGAGCTTTGTAGCTACAATGTATCGGGGTGTCCCAATTTCCCCCGTCGGCAAATGCCAGGGCAAATAATGATCAGGAATGTTGGACTTCAACGTACTTGATCCATTTTTATCTGGCAGCAGCTTATTTCCCTCTCCCCATTTAGAAGACATGTCACTTGTCCAGGAGGAATAGCTGAAGCCTGAACGTTCACCGTTCATCTAAGCCGTTCATTTCCAATTTTGTCTGGCATAAGACAGCAGGCAGGACTTAACAAAACTTAACAACCATCGCGACATAATTTGATCCAACAGAATAAAATAAATGATGTGGCTTTACAGAATGTAATATATTACGGTACATATGATCGAATCTGATCATCAGGTTATATTTCTTGAATACTTCGCTCTATGTCTCTATAGATTGTACTAAGCATATCCAAACCTGTCTGAACCACCATCAATGTGCTGAATAATCTACAATATGAATGTAGCATGTGCAGGTATTAGGCTGGATTTTCATGTTCAGTTTTTTTTTTAATGCAGTTTTAGATGTCAAAGCCAGGAATGCATTCAAAAAAAAGGAGAATACTCAGTCTTTCCTATTCTCCTGTCTTCAGTGTACACCTGGCTTTGGCTTCAACAATTGCATCAAGAAACCTGACTGTGGAAGCCGAGCCTTAGGGTAGAGCCACATATTGTTTTTTGGACGAGGTTTTGAGGCTGATCTGCCTGCTGTATTTTTTGGCACAGTCAGAAATGAATAGGAAATATAAAGGAAGGATGTATACTTCTCTGTCCTGGCGAATCCATTTCTGGCATTGTCTGAAAATCCTACAGGAAGATTTGCATCAAAACTTCATCCAAAAAACTCTGTGTGGCCGTACCCTTAGGCTACATGTTCAGGCTTTGGTCAGGTTTTCTCTATCAGTTTTGGAAACCAAAACCAGGAATGGATCATAAATGGATTATTAAGTAAGAGAAAGTATGACAGGAAGATTCTACTTATCCTGTTTTGTTAGTCCTCTCCTGGTTTTAGCTTCAAAACTGCATCCTAAAACCTGAAAGTGTTCTTGCAGCCTTAAAGGGGTTGACAAGCTTTATAACCCCCATTTAAATTTGTCTAGTACTGTACTGTCCCTAAAGAAAAAAATGCACTGACCTGCTTCCTGCTGCTTCGTTCCAATGCAGAGTGCCCAAACCATGCTCCTTCTGATCTAATGCCTGTAAACTTCCAGGTGGGGTCACGTGCGCAGCACGGTGGCTCAGTGGTTAACACTGGTGTCTTGCAGGGTTGGGTCCAAGGTTTGAACCCAACCAGGGACAACTGCATAAAGTTTGTATGTTTTCCCCGTGTTTGCTTGGGTTTATGCTGGGTACTCCAGTTTCCTCCCACACTCCAAAAATATACAAATAGGGGTCAAGCACCTTTATGGCAGACACCAACTTCCCAGGGAGTTGCCTGAGCCACACAACTATCCCTGTGCTTTGTTTGTCATTTGTCATGTGTGTTATTGTAGCCAATCACTGGCTTCAGCGGTGACGTCTCCCCAAGTGGCATGTCACTGCTGGGTCACAAGCCTCTTGGGGACACATAACCGCTCAGGCCAGTGATTGTCCAGAGCAGTGCACGTGACCACATCCAGAAGTCTACAGGCTGGGGACCAGAAAGAGCACAGGGCAGGCCCTCAGTGCTGGAATGTAATGGTGGGGAGCAAGTGAGTATATTTTCTTTTTTTGTTTAGGTACAGCCAAGTACTGGGCAAGTTTACAAGGAGCTATACAGCTGGACAACCCCTTTAAGAGTTGGAGCTATTATACACTTAGTAATTAGTGACTGTACAATAATAGCATGTTACACCTGTCAGGGAAGAGGCTCCAGCTGTGTTCTGGATCTCCACCACTTCTGATCTGTTTTACACATGGCCATTCTTGGCTGGATGTAACTAGATGGCATTTATCAGTAGGCGGTTACTCTTTTGCCAGCAGATGAGTAATAAATAAGCTTTTCTGGGTACTTGGTAATTGTGAATGTTTTTTAACCGTTCAAATTCATGCAGTAAAGGAGATGACCCTTGGGTTGGAATATGTATGACTGGCAAAGACGTAAAAAGATATAAGTCATATGCACGGAACAGATACCTATTATTTATTAATTTATTTAATGCACTTATATATTCCACGGCGCTTTACAGACATTAGCAACCACTTGTCCCCAATGGGGCTCACAATCTAAGGTCCCTCTCAGTATGTCTTTTGGAGTGTGGGAGGAAACCCACGGGGAGAACATACAAACTCCATGCAGATGTTGTCCTTGGTCAGATTCGAACCTAGGACCCCAGCGTTGCAAGGCACCAGTGCCAACCACTGAGCCACCGTGCTGCCCAACAACAGAAATTATAGATTTAGCATAATCATTGTAATCAATGAAGTTTTAAATTATAATATGGCCACCAATGAAAGCACTGAAAAGTAATCTAAGGATTTTGCTGAAAGTGGTAAAGCCTATGATCCTTATACTAACGTGCAGGGGTAGCTCTTGAAGGAGCAGCAGAAAACAAACACAGAACATAACTAGAACGGGCTTGGCTTCACTACAATACAAGAGACAATAAAACTTTACAGTAGTAAACGTCTATTGGTCTATTGCTTGTTGGCTGTAGTGATGGTTACATTATTTCAAAATAGGTTCATATCTATCTATCTATCTATCTATCTATCTATCTATCTATCTCTCATATCTATCTATCTATCTATCAAAATCCTGGCCAGTGCTTTACAGAAGCCTACTGTATATATTTATGGTCAGGGCTGGTTTTACGGGGTGACAACAAACCGGGCAATTACTCCTGGGGACAAGAAACCCAGAAATAAAACTACCCAGTAAAACTAAGGCTACTTTCGCACTGGTGGTATCCTTTTCCAGCAGACTGTTCCGGCGGGGGAACAGCCTGCCGGATCCGTGCTACCGCAAATCCACTGTGCTGGCGGAAGTCCGCTCCGGCCCCTATTCACTATAATGGCAAACATGCCGAGAGGCGGCTGGAATAAAACTACAGCACGCTGTGGTTTTTGTCTGGCCGCCTCTTGGCATGTTTGCTGTGCTGCAGCCGGACCACCGGCCGGCCCCCATTATAGTGAATGGGGCCGGTGCGGACTTCCGCATTACGGGGGACTTGCGGTAGCACGGATCCGGCAGGCTGTTCCCCCGCCGGAACAGCCTGCCAGAAAAGGCTACCGCCAGTGTTGAATTGGCCTAAGGTGCTACCTATTTGGTAATATATGGTGGTATTATTTAGAAACAAAATAGTCTATTATGTGGAAACTATATGGCAATATTATATGGCTATTATTTGTATGCTGCATATGCACTATGACGTGAAATGATGTAGGTTGTATATTGCAGTACTATATGTGGCAATAAGGTGGCATTACTTGGATGAAATTACAAGTAGTGTCTAAAAATGGCAAGTTGGGGGGGGGGGGCTAATTTGCTTGTTGCCCAGGCCATATTATCTATAAAACTGCCCTTTCTCTTGCTACTGATGCGCTACAGTGTGGATTACACTAATATCTAAAGAGAAATATTCTGATGATATTGGGGAATTGTTCGTTTTTTGCTTTTTTATATTCATTTCTAAGGAATGTAGGAACAAGATGTATAATATGGTAAGAAAATGGGTGCGGATGTGCAACTGCATTCCATAATTATGTAAACTGAGCCGCAGTCTCTGGTATGACATTATTCTAGCTGACATCAGGCAATCATCAGAATTAATTTGTGCTTTAATCAATGCTTGGTATGCATTTATTACATGATCATAGGGCACAGTATCAAACTTTATAGGCAAGTTTTCATGCAATGTTACATCATATTAAAATATGCGGATTATAATGGACAGAATAAGCAGAATGTGTCGCGCTTGCAAAAACGAAACCAGATTAGGCAGGGATATAGTGAAAGAATTTTTGGACAGGTCTTGCCTGTGTTTAGTCGCTAGAATGATACTTTGTAGTGTCTGTTGTAACATAAAGATCACTTACAGTCAAGCCCAGAAGACGGGACACAGCACCTGTCACTACTGATACCCTCAGTCCTTGGCAGTTACCTACAGTCTGCACTCTGCACAGTTGTATTATTTGGGCACTATATGGGGGGGGGGGGGGTCATCCATTCAAGATGCTGCACAGGGCTCTGTTTCTGTTTCCAGTACATGTAGTCTATTGTACTAGGTAGTGCTTTTGATTAGTATTCAGTAGCAGTCACTGGCTTTTTGATGGTACGAACACTAAGGTAGATTTTTTTAGACCTTTTATAGCACCACACATAATCTGCTATCCTTTGTCAAGCTGAGTATATATGGTGCTTTTTTCCCCCAAAATTGTTTATAGAACTGAATATATATATTTTTTTACATGTGATATCACTTGCATTCTTAATAAGAAACTATTCCAAGGATTTTTCATGAATGCATGGCTTTGGTGCATTTGCTAGCTGGTGCCTTTCTCAGTCACATCCCTCGTAGATGTTGTTTTGCTACAAGCATTGCACATAGTACAATCCTATCATCCAACCAATCAAATCAATTACTTGTCGGATAGTTTTTTTTGAAGCATACACGGGTGCTTCTGGCGTAGTTCATCTCAGCATATTATTTGATTATGATGACATTGGACATAGTTTCCAGTGATATTGCTCCGATTGTATACCTAGCACCTGAGCAAGTCATTCAACTAATATTTCTAAATTAGTTGGATGTAATACTGTATTGAAGACTTTCAGATTTAGAAGGTGCAAACAAAAATTAACGTATTCACCATTGCTTACTTATGCAGCATGAAGACAAGTAATGAATAGGGGGTACATAGTCACTACTACTCACCCCTGAGCTGGCGCAGAAGTCACTGATGTCTATGCATCTCTCCAGGTACCAATGACTGGAGCTTGGATGGGCTGTCTCATGGTCTTGTGTCTCTCTCCTGTGTCTGTCTCTCTGGGGTGTTCCTCCTACTGTTAGCTCTCACTGAGCTTCTCCTCCTTGACTACTAGCTCCTGCGGCAGACCTTGTTCTCTAGGACTCACTGTGCATTTGGTCTGGCAGAAGCCAGTATAACCAGAAGCTTTGAGACAGAAGGAGGGGGTGGGAGGAAGGAGGGAGTGAACAGGCTTTATCCTTGTAAGGAAAATAGCAGGAATGCAATGGAGGAGGGAAAAACATGCTGCGTAAAGGTGCAATTGATGCCAATGACAGCCATATGTCCCAACTGGTGCAATTTTATTTTGTATTTACTCGTTGGATTTTAATCATGGCAATTTATAATCAGTATAATCGGTTGTCCTCCCTTTGTTTGTAGCTAATTGACAGATCAGATATGGATAAATATACAGTAGTTTATATGCTAAAACAAAAACAAAACCACATGATGCATAATATGTGATTGCTGTGAATGGCAGCTCAGAGGGTCTCTAGAGGTCTTTTGTTGTACCAGGTTATGGTATTCAGAGCAGAGTAGTTACACAGTGCTGGTATATATCAGGTGCTTCGAACAGGCACCTAGATGCAATACATATTAGGGATGAGATAGAGGTGACCACCTAGGGCAAAAAATGCATATGACAATGCTGTGGCAGTACTACAAGTCAACAGTCTTCTACCTGGGACTCTCCAGTTGGTGCAAAACTGGAACCTCTTGTAGTTGCCAGGGCATGCTAGTTTGCAACAGCTGGAGATCCATAGGTTGGACCTTCACTGCCATAGTATAATAATAATCTTTATTTATATAGAGCAAACATATTCCGCAGCGCTTTACAGTTCAGGGGTTCATATACAAACAGTCATAAATAACATAGCAACAGACAAGTCAATAATTACAAGAGGAATGAGGACCCTGCTCGCAAGATCTTACAATCTATGAGGAGATAGGGGTGACCCAAAAGGTAGAAGTGCTTGTTTTTTACAATGGTCTAGCCATCTTGGGAGAATAGGGGAGCAGATATAAAGCTGCATGCGCCGGTCAGAAGCCAATATATGAAGTGCTTCTGGGTGCGGTGGAGGAGTTTGAAGGAGGATCAGGTTCAGGGAATACTAAATGGGTTATGTGGAGAGGAGTTAGATCAGGGGATGTGATAGGACACCCTAAAAAGATGTGTTTTTAGGGAGCGCCTAAAACTGTGTATGTTCTGATTTAGCCTGATTTGTTGGGGCAGGGCATTCCAGAGAACCGGTGCAGCTCGGGAGAAATCTTGGAGCCGGGAGAGAGAGGTTCGGATTATGGTGGATGTCAGTCATAAGTCATTGGCTGAACGGAAAGCACGGGTAGGGTGGTAGCCAGAAATGAGGGAAGAGATGTAGGGTGGGTGCGGCACTGTGGAGGGCTTTGTGGGTGAAGACAAGCAGTTTAAAATGGATTCTATAGTGTACGGGTAGCCAGTGCAATGACTGGCACAGGACGGAGGCATCAGAGTAGCGGTTGGACAGATAGGTGACCCTGGCTGCTGCATTTAGGATAGATTGAAGAGGGGAGAGTTTGGTGAGGGGGAGGCCAATTAATAGTGAGTTGCAGTAATCGAGGTGGGAATGGATCAGGGTAACAATGATCGTTTTTGTTGTTTCCATAGTGAGAAAGGGGCGGATTCTAGAGATGTTTGTACCTCTGCACGTCTCCAGTTTCACACAGAGACATATGGAGGTGTTTTCTGTAGGTATCACACAGAAAAATGTTGGTATGTTCCTTCTGACTGTATATAATGAGGTATTCTAACCTAATAGCACTGCAAATCACCTTATCGTTCTTAAAGAAAACCGTCACCACAACATGCAATGCAAAATCTGCAGGCAGCATGTTATAGAGAAGGAGAAGCTGAGAAGACTGATATATACCATAGTTTAGTAGGAAGTGATTCAGTAAAAGTTGCAATTTATACATTTAAGTCTCTACTCCTTCTGAGTTCAGTTGTACATGGGGCTATCTTATCAGCGACTGACAGCTATCTATGTATACACACTTACACAGAGAATGCTATCAATCACTGATAACACCTCCCCCATGTACAGCTATCAGTGACTGACAGCTATCTCTGTATACACACTTACACAGAGAATGCTATCAATCACTGATAACACCTCCCTGTGTACAACTGTCAGTGACTGACAGCTATCTCTGTACACACACTTACACAGAGAATGCTATCAATAATTGATAACACCTCCCCCGTGTACAGCTATCAGTGACTACCAGCTATCTCTGTATACACACTTACGCAGAGAATACTATCTATCACTGATAACACCTCCTTGTGTACAGCTATCAGTGACTACCAGCTATCTCTGTATACACACTTACACAGAGAATGCTATTAATCACCGATTACACCTTCCCTGTGTACAACTATCAGTGACTGACAGCTATCTATGTATACACACTTACACAGAGAATGCTATCAATCACTGATAATACTATAATAATTTTCTCAGCATTGTCATGATGGTCTAGCTCAAGGGTTGTCCATTTTAGGCATGCAAATTTATTTGCTGCGCTAGGAGCATTTACATTAAGTGTTTCAGTTATCTAGGTACACACATTCAATTTTGATTATTTATTGTTGACCATTTTTGGAGCATTTACACTGGAAGTTATCGTTATAGGCGTTGGGAAACAGACAAAATCACAATAATAATTGGTGCACCTTGTCCCAGCCGTGTGCCAAGGAGCAGGAGATTCAGGGAAATCATACAGACATTTCTGATGCCCATTCAATGCACTTAGTGCTTCACCTGTCAGTCATGGATACTTGAAAACATGAATAGCTGCATCGTCAGATGGAAGAAGCATTAATATACACCAGGTGTTAATGCTTAGTTTTGATACCTGCTATTCAAGATTTTCTAGTGAGATCATCATAAATCTTATCTCACATGTGTCTGCGCTGCTTCGTGTTTCTCTGTGACCAAACTAACACTGACTGCCATGTTCATGTCAAGGTTAAATCCATATGACCGTATTTATTTTGCAGTCCACTGAACGTGGATCCACAAGATATGCATACCGTCCATGTGAGGTCCGCATTTTTTTGCGGACCCATTGACTTCAAAGGCTTCGTCATCTTTGCAGTCAAGAATAGGACATGTTCTGTCTTTTGCAGAATAGATATACAGATGCAGACAGCACAAGGAAGACATGGGAAGGCGTTTTGTGGCCTAAAAGGGATCTCTGATAATGTGAAGCCATGGTCAGGGGCTGAGCAAGGCATGGAAATAAAACAAAAACCCACCTGTCGCAAGTATTCCATGTCCAGCGTTGAGCTCCAACCTCCGCTACGTCCGATCTCTGCTGGTCTAGAAGTGTGGCCTGTCTTCTACATTCACATCACTGCTGCTGGCCCAGGGTGACCTTCATCATGTGTCATTTCTATGAAGGTCACAATTGAGGATATTGATTGGTGAGCAGCGGTGACGTGCATGTAGAAGGCAGCAGAGACGGGAGCTTGGCCCTGGACCCAAAGTGCTCAAGACAGGTGAGTCTTTTATGGTGTGGCACAATGCTCAGCCCTCTGACCATGGATTCCTGGTCTTGGAGAACCCCTTTAAATAATTTGCTAATGGAGTGTAGTTAGTGTTAGCAAGTGCTATTTAGCAAGCCCTGTATGACTTGTATGTACAGTATGTGGCTTTAGTGGTTCTTGTGTTTGTGTAACATTTTATATTTCTAATCATTGCCCACAACTTAATGTAGCACATCAAAGTGCAATACAAAATATACAATATAACTAAACAAAGGATAAAGAAGGTGGTCAGAGATTATAATCTAATCGGAGAAAAACAAAACAAATGAAGCATGAGGGTGGGCAGTATGAAGGACAGGATGTCTGAACGTGTTTTGGTTGGAAAAAGAATTGCTAGCACATAAATGAGAGGAAGTTAAGATGAGGCTCGGGGAGATTTTCTGAGTACATTTTTATTGACCACTGTGATCCGGAGAAAATGGTGGAAAGTTTGATGAAAGGAAGAAGAAACCTGAAGTATAGTGCAGCTCCAGCACAGTTTACCCTTCTGGTTTCCATACTTTTCCAAATTACACTGTTAAGAAAAAAAAATCCTTTAAAGTTTGCAAGGTTAAAGGCAGTAATTTATCAAAACCGGCGGTTTTACACTGGTCTTGATATCCCTTGCGCCACCGGAGCATGTCCTTAATTTATATTAAATTCAGAACATCCTCCAACAGTACTTAAGCCTAAACTGAAATGGCTGAGAAAAATGATGTTTAAATATATGCAAATGAGCATCTCGGAGCAACGGGGGCATGGCAGTTACACCTAAAGGCTACGCTCT
Organism: Bufo bufo; assembly: GCF_905171765.1. Lineage (NCBI taxonomy): Eukaryota > Metazoa > Chordata > Amphibia > Anura > Bufonidae > Bufo > Bufo bufo. The sequence goes on along the minus strand of NC_053392.1, from coordinate 133,697,892 downwards.
CTCTGCAACTGCTGCGCCATCTGCACTTTTATTGACAGGGCCAGGTGTGATGACGTTTATACTGCCTGGTCCTGTCAATCAAAGTGGAGAGGGCACAGTAGTTACAGAGAGAGCAGAGCCTTTAGGTATAAAGGCAACGTCCCTATTGCTCCTAAAGGCTCATTTGCTTATATTAAACGAACCAACACAGATGCCTTCAGCTGCCAAGCGCACAAGTAACAGGTCAGCCAGTTACATAGGTACAAATCTGCTGACAGATGCCCTTTAAGCTATTACAGATGAAATGTTGCATCTGGAATAAAAGAATACCTTCTGTTACGTGACTACATAGTGCTGCCTCTGTTCTTGTTTTTTGTACTGTACAATTGGGCTGAGTTAGACCAAGCCTTCCCTGTATGGCGGTTTAATTTAATCTCAGCATTGGGAATAAAAAAAAAGCATTTGAAAGGAGGTTAAAGGAGCTCAGGGTACACCAGGGGCCCAAAGCAGGAGCTCTGGAAGACGCGGGTGCTTCTAGTCTTATTTTTTCCTGCCTAAAGGAGAAAAAAAAAGATATGACACCCCCCACCACCACCAAATTGGAAGTGGGAGGAGTGCACAGATGGACTGTACATCTGCCAAATGGAGAGGAAACAGAAAGTAGAGAACAGGAGGTGACCGAGAAGTGTTGGAATCGGAGCGGTGTGGATTAGTGTGACTTATTTTATTATTTTAAACCATTGTAAGCCTATACAAATAATTAATCAGCTGGACAACCACTTCAAAATTGTGAGTGGGAAAATTAAGACTATTGTTGCAAAATTAAACTAAATAGATAAAAGAAATACAGCAAGACTGTGGGTCATTTGCTAATATTTCCACACTTGTGTGACTGTATAGTAGTGATGTGTTCCTGGACTATTCATGGGAATTTATTGTCAGAAAACAGAGAACATTGCATGGTTGAATAAAGACATTTAATAATTGGAGTGCCGTCTCAACTTCTATTTGTCTGCTATGGACTCTGAACCAGGTACAATGAATGGAAGGTAACACCTCTGGTCCAAAGCTGGAGGCAAGTAGCACAGAGTCACACCAATGACAATAGGTGATGCCTATAGCTCACCTCCCTGCACAGGTCACAGAAAATGCCTAGAACACTTACCTACAGAAATCTGTTACTTCTAGACACCAGTTCCCATAGCCCATGCGGCTGCTGTAAAGCAAACATCTAAACTATTGTTAGAGCAGAGCAGCAGAATAGGATAAAATAAATCTATAATCAGAAAATAAATATTATACAGAAAAAGATGTACGACAAAAAAAAATATATAGATAATTCCTTTTAGAGGGCTATTCCCATCTCAACCATTCATGGATGAGATCGAAATACCCATTGTATGTGGCGGCCGGAGGTAGTAGAGGTATGGAACCACCAAGTGGACTGTGCTACACTGGTCCCATCACTGCCATAGAAGTCAATGCAAGTCATGGAAACAGTGAAACTGTTTCCTTAACACTGGCCCTCCATTATGACACATATTCTGATCTCATACCCCTTTAAATAAAATCTCCCAGTAATAAATACATATTCTGGTAAAATCAGGAAAACCTCATGCTTTACCCAAGACTTCTCCTGTAATGTTTTAACTATAGGGGTGAAAAGTCTGTAGCTGCAATCAGGCCCTGTGCCTAAAGAGGTGTGGGGGGCCCCTCTGCCACATAAGAGGTTGGCCGCTATAAATGGGACATATCCACTGGAGGCCTGGGACAAATTACTACATTATGAACATGAATTTGCTAATTCCACAATACAGGCTCCAAAATGTAAAAAAAACAAATAGCTTAATCATATATATGTTATGTCTTGGTTTAACGAGGACCTGGCACCTTTTTCTGACGTCTGCATGTGGCCAAGTCGCGTCCACCCATGGCAGCCAATGACTATGGTAGAATAGTGCGACCATTGGATGCCATGGGTGGGCATGGTGTGAACGAAAATGGACTGTATGCTCCCAATGTCCAATTAGTTCTGGTAGTGGCAAACTGGGCAGGGACACACCTCTTTGACAGCTGGGATGGTAATACCCACTTATCAATGTTTTAATAAATTTATAGTAGGAATAATAATAAAATAACTCACAGCACTGAGTTATAAGAAAAGATGATCTGGATTTGTTATTGCAGTAATTGCAAGTAATTACTAAATCAGAGGTGAGAGGTCCTCTTTAATGATCAAGCTAAAAATTTCCCATTTATCACGGAAAAAAGGCTATGCTCACTGATAAAAGTCAGGCCCCAAAGGTTTATAATGGAGGTTGCACAGATGCAAAATACTGATGAAAGTCCACTCAAGCGCCAATCATCAGATACTTCGTATTCTGATTGCACATAAGGTCTGACGTCACATGGTTACATGCAGTGCACCATGATTTTTGTTTGTCACACCCATACTACAAAATTAGATGGGCATTCTTTGACCACAACAATGGGCAGCTAGTTTATAGCTCCTCCCACTCAGCCAGTTACATAGACACTCCCCTATCACCACCCCTATCACTGCCCAGCTAGTTTATAGCTCCTCCCACTCAGTCAGTTACATAGACACTCCTCTATCACCACCCCTATCACTGCCCAGCTAGTTTATAGCTCCTCCCACTCAGTCAGTTCCATAGACACTCCTCTATCACCACCCCTATCACTGCCCAGCTAGTTTCTAGCTGCTCCCACCAGCAAGTTACATAGACACTCCACTATCACTGCCTGTAACAATGTCCAGCTAGTTTACAGCTCCTCCCACCTAGTAACATAGACACTCCCCTATCATTACTCCACCCATGGACATAACATCACAGGAAAGAGCCGAATGGACATGGTCATGTGACCACAGCCCTGAACAGAAGATAGGAGCAATAACGGTAAAATAAATACATTAGAGAATTATAACTACCTTCATACCTTTATTTTAAAGGATGTTGATGCAAACTGAAAGAGCCCTTTAAATACAGGATGCATTCTTATGTGTCAGAGGGGTATTTGGGCCCTCTCAGGTACCAGGTGCGACCGCTACTTGTGCAACTCCTATAGTTACACGCCGGCAGTGACATTTACACAGGACATTGCTGAGTCTTAACTAGGCCCGGAGGAGTTTCCTTCAGCTGCAGGGATGGTCTTGATTAGGAGACAGGTGAAGGTCTTACCTCTGGGATGAGGTTGTATGAGATTAGTGAAAAAGAATATAAAACATCATGTAAAAAGTGATCCAAAATAATTAAACTAAGCAATTCATGGAACAATTCGCCCTTCTTCGTAGACAATGGCCAGGTTCAAATGGCTGTAATATGGCCGCCACAGCTGCACTCCCAAACACTAAACTGAACGCGAAAGCTGGAAAAGGGCCTCATATGAAGCCGATATGTTGGTTGGTTTTGCTCCAGTCCTCGCTTCTCAACTTCCTGAGTGGCCTTGGGTCACGTGTCTGATGGTGTCCCCTAAGTGGCATGTGCTTCCCTCTGTAGGTCCAGTAAGGTGGAGACCCAACCAGAAAGGCCGCCAAAGCTAGACAGTCCCTTTAAAGAAGTAAACATTATATTAGAGAATTGCTATTTAGGAAATAACCTTTTATAAAGAAGCATGAAACCAGACCTTCACATCAAGACTCACAGCAAATCAAGTTCTGATTGGTCTTTGTTTTTCAGCATTTAAAAGGGCTAAATGATAATAATTGCTGAACTGCTCCGATGAAGTCATGCTCCAATAATGTCTAAATCTGTGTAGCTTAGAGCACAGCAGGAGGCTGAGGCAACTAATTCCATGACAACACAATTCAAGAGGGAAACACTGGAGAACACTTCAATCCCCATAGGCACATCACACTGCCGCCACTGCCGCCATTAAAACTTCTTCTAGAACCACCCAGTTCTCAGTTGTAACAGTAGCTTCAAGCATTTCCGGTCACTCAAACTGGCTTCAACAAGCATTTTCTTACGTGAGGAATAATCCACCATCATAATAGTTGTTGTTCATGACCAGGCGTGCTATTAAGTTTTATGGATTTACGGTCCTTGAGCTGTAAACATCCGGACAGGGTCACATGTGATACGTGGTTGCAATACAAAGGATTTTACAAATGTGGTACTTCCCTTTCCGATAAAAAGCTATATGAATTGTAACACAATCTTTTTTTGCATTTTTAAAGGTCTGCGTATGCGCAGACTGGAAAGCTGGATCTGTTTTGCCTGAACACTTAATGGCGGCACTAATACATTTCAATGGAAATTAATGCTGGATCCGGCATTCTGGCAAGTGATCAGTATTTTTGGCCGGAGAGAAAACTGCAGCAAAAACGCCAAAAAACGTAAGAGGGACTGAACTGATGCATCCTGAACAGAATGCTCTCCATTCAGAATTCATTAGGATAAAACTGATCAGTTTTTTTCCGGTACTGAGCTCCTGTGACAGAACTCAATACTGGAAAACAAAAATGCTAGTGTGAAAGTACCCTAAATGACATAAAAAATCCAGCTGATTGAAATATATCTAATGTGTCCAGACATTTTTTTTCTGTGCATGGAGGGTCATCTAAATGTATGAGAGCTATGGGCACTGAGAAGGTGAAATGACCAGTCCGAGGTGGAAATTACATACAAGAGGGTTTTTGGATACCTGCACCGAAAATAGATACAATACAATACCATCAGTGATCAGCGGTGCAGAACGCACGCAAGCAGATGTTTTTGAAAAAAATCTGCACTAAACTACCTGAAATTTTCGTACTTAGATTTACTGGACAAATGGTCAAAACAATGGTAACTGCAGTTCAATGTAAAATAAGGCACTTGAGGAGAAGGTTCTTGGCTGCAGTGATCATATGTATTCGTGAAGCCTTCACTGCAGCCGTGGACACAATGTTGGCTGAGGTGAAGCACAGTGGCAGCACTAGATGGCCTACATGAGTAATGCTGCATGTATTATTTTATTTCACTTCCCAGCATTTATTTTTTTGTTCGAACAAGACAGCAACTGTAATCAATAAATTTGCCAGTGACCACCAGGAACCAGACACTGATTCTACCAGACAGAGATTTGGACCCTGGGTATTCACCATAACACTAACCATCACTAACAGCAATCACAGTTTGTAAGGCTGAAAAAAGACCACCCGGTCCAGCCTGTTATCCTGTTGTTCCAAAGGAAGGCAAAAAAAACTGTCAAGTAGAAGCCTTTTCCTTATTTTAGGGGGGCAAAATTCCTTTCCTGACTCCCGGCAATCAGAATAACTCCCTGGATCAACGACCCCTCTGTAGCAGCTATAGCCTGTAATATTATTACGCTCCAGAAATACATCCAGGCCCCTCTTGAATTCCTTTATTGTACTCACCATCACCACCTCCTCAGGCAGAGAGTTCCATAGTCTCACTGCTCTTACCGTAAAGAATCCTCTTCTATGTTTGTGTACAAACCTTCTTTCCTCCAGACGCAGAGGATGTCCCCTCGTCACAGTCCTGGGGATAAATAGATGATGGGATAGATCTCTATACTGACCCCTGATATATTTATACATAGTTATTAGATCTCCCCTCAGTCGTCTTTTTTGTAAAGTGAATAAACTATAGATTAACTATCGGGCGCCGCAAGAGAGGAATAGAGAACACTAATGTAAAAGCACACAGTGAGAGGCTGCCAAGAAGTGACTGGATATGCAGCAGATACGGCTGCATATAATAAACAGTAGAAGAAGTAAAAAAAGGGCGAGGGGGCGTAGAGCCCAGCCGCAATACGGGCGCCAGTCACTTAAGTGGTCAGGTGAGGGAGGGGTATGATAAACGTGGATAGTTGTGGTAAGTAATACTAATAAGAAGTGGTCCGAGTAAATGAGAAAAAAATGTATATTGTAAACAAAAGGCAATTAGTGCATGCCACCATAAAAATAGAAATATATATATTGTAACGGATCCGCTTCCGTTAATGGACGCTTCCTAGCTTGCGCCGAGGACCACAAGCACCGCACTGGACACCACAACCACCGCAGACTCCACAACCGCCGTAGCTTAACTGGAGCCGCGCCGTCTTCCTTCCACCCTGAATGAACCTCCAGCATTCAGGACCGTGTGGGAAAGATCTCTCCTCCAGGGAATATGCAGAGCATAGCAATCCCCAGCATGATGCAGCAATTCCCTCCAATAACGAGACGAGGCTTCGTTTTGAAGGGTTAGAAAAACATGAACTGAACTGAACTCTTTATTGAGGGCTACCCGCCCGTATTTATGCAGGTCCCCACAATGCATCATGGTTTCCTCCTCTCTGCCCTGGAGACACCCGAAGAGCAATTCAATTATCTCTCAGGACAAAGGGAAATCACCAATACACATGTGGGAACAACAGGGCAGGAATTACCACCAAAATACACAAAATCCTCCCTTCTGTCTGTGATATAATTATGGATTAACATAACTATCACAGACAGTAAAAATACAGTTTTTATACATACACTGTAACTTTAAAACCATACATTCCATCTCTATAAAAATTACATATTTAAACTCAGCATACATCAAACATAAACACTTCCAAAAATCACACAAATCCCTCCAGCGGATCAAAAGTTAAGTGGAAGTCCTTTATGACCGACCGCAAGCACAATTTCCTGCCCAAAACAGTTCCATAGATTTGGGCTGTGCGGTCGGTCAATTTCATGCAGAAAAACGACTAAGTCCCATCTTCGAACGGGACTCAGTCTCTCGAGCTGAAAGTTCAGTATGGAAGAAGGTAAGGGTCAGCGGTGTTCGTGTATTTGCGCATCCGATTTTAGTTCCACAGAATCTTTAGTATACACCGCTGACCGCGTTCGGTCCTATTAACAGTCCAGACATGCGGCATGGTTCTGTACACTGTTCTTGAAGGGTAATATGTCCCGGGGCCATAGTCGTAGGGCAGGAGGCTAGCCATAAGTTTTCTATAATGCCCAGTGGCAAATGGCAGTTTGTCACATATATATATATATATATATATAGTGAAATTCCACAATTTATGTGTACCAGTGAGCAGAACTTTAAAAGCATATATTTAAAAACATAAATAAAAATAGGTATACGTATGCAATGAGTAACTTACTTCACAAGGGGAGATAGTCTATGGCAGTGGTTCTCAACCTTTCTAAAGCCGTGACCCCTAAATACAGTTCCTCATGTTGTGGTGACCCCCAACCATTACATTTTTTTCCTTGCTACGTCAAAACTAATTTTGCTACTGTTATGATGACCCACCAAAAACACGCACAGACACCAATACACCAAATGTTAATTCAAATACACAAGTATTCATTCATAACCACAGAACTTTAGCATAAATACAAAATATTTGTAAACCAAATAAATAACTTTAAAATAAATAATAAACAACAAATACCCGGTAAAAAAATAAATCAGTGGTGCGCACAGTACCCCTCAAATAAATAACTCAGTGGTGCTCACAGTACCCCCCCCCCCCCCCCCAAAAAAAAAAAATCAGTGGTGCTCAGGGTACCCCTCAAATAAATAAATCAGTGGTGCTTCAAGTCCCCCCCAAATAAATAAATCAGAAGTGCTCAGGGTCCCCCAAATAAATAAATCAGCGGGGCTTCAGGACTCCCCCAAATAAATAAATCAGCGGTGCTCAGGGTACCCCCAAATAAATAAATCAGTGGTGCATCAGGTTTCCCCTAAATAAATAAATCAATGGTGCTCAGGGTCCCCCAAATAAATAAATCAGAAGTGCTCAGGGTCCCCCAAATAAATAAATCAGCGGGGCTTCAGGTCTCCCCCAAATAAATAAATCAGCGGTGCTCAGGGTACCCCCAAATAAATAAATCAGTGGTGCATCAGGTTTCCCCCAAATAAATAAATCAATGGTGCTCAAGGTCCCCAAATAAATAAATCAGAAGTGCTCAGGGTCCCCCAAATAAATAAATCAGCTGTGCTTCAGGTCCCCCCCCAAATAAATAAATCAATGGTGCTAAGGGTCCCCCAAATAAATAAATCAGAAGTGCTCAGGGTCCCCCAAATAAATAAATCAGCGGTGCTTCATGTCCCCCCAAATAAATTAAGCCTTGCTCAGCCAAATAATTAAAATAAAATTAGCCAGGCTCAGCCAGGCTCAATTAAATCATTGGTGGCAGTGGTGCTCAGCGGCGGTGTCATTAACGAAAAAACTCGGACCTCAGCAGACAGGCGGCCGACTTACCCGTCCAGACGTCAGGCTCCTTCAAGCACAGGCAGTGATAGGACATCACTTCCTGTGCGCGAGGATAAGGGGCCGCTGCCGTTGTGAGGGCGACCCACAATAGGAAGCCTCAGGCGACCCCCCGGAAAGGGCCGATCGACCCCCAAAGGGGTCGCGACCCCTAGGTTGAGAACCGCTGGTCTATGGGATAAGCTCAAGACACCCATAGGCTGAACTCCCCCGCCAGGATCGCTTGTAGAAACACAGGAAGAACCGCAGTAACCACAGGAGGGTACTTCTGGAAAATTCCCTTTATTAGAATTGAGGCTCGACGCGTTTTGGGGGTTTAGGTAAATACCCCCTTCCTCTGGAGCAGACAGTATACAGACAACATGCTTCACAAACAGGGATTCGCACGCTCCAGACTGAAACGTCTTCCCACACTCTCCAACTGCGTGACTTGCAAAGCCATGTGGAAGACTTGGATAATAGGGGCCGCCGTCACAATATTAGGGTGCGAGGAGTACCAGAGTCCCAGAGAAAAGAAGATGTCCGATCCACCCTCCTTGCTATCTTTAATACTGTCTTGGGTCGCCCCCGACTCATCCCATCCTGATGGAACGTGCACATAGGGCACTCCGACAGAAATCGCAGGAGGGACCACCGCGAGATATCATATGTTATGTTAATGACTTTGGCCTCAAGCAGGATATTATGGCAAAAGCTTGTTTTATGCAACAAGTGGATTTTCATGGGGCAAAGGTGTCTCTTTTTCAAGTTCTTTCCTGGATCACCCTCCAGAAGTGGAGAGCCTTGAAATCCTTGTTAGACCTACTGCGCAAGCACTCCATCCCGTACCACTGGGGCTTCCCCTTCAGCTTCACTGCACGTAAAAATGGCACTACAGCAGTCATGAAGTACCCAGAAGACCTATCTGACTTTTGCATTCACCTTGCTATCACTCCACCACAGCTGCCTAACAGGGACTCACCAGCTACTCTACCTCCGATCCCAGTGACTTGGACCTCCGTGGGTCCCCGCAAACGACTAATCCGACCAGTGACTGCTGAGCGGGGAGCCAGACCCTCTACCTAGAAGACTATTCTCCAGCAATGTGGTTGTGTCTTCCTTTTATAATTTTATCTCTCTTTATTTTGGCCTCCAGTTCTTTCTTCCTTGAGCAGGTTCCAGTGTTTTATTACAGTGTTCATCATAGGTCCCTTATGTCTGTGGAGCTCTGGGGTGTGGAATCTTTAGTCTCGGACCCCGGTTGTCGGGTTTCTGCTATTTATCCCCAAATGAGTTTATTGTATTTGACTCAGCTACCATTGGTTAGCTGCATTGCTAGTTGTAGCTGCTTTTCCTTGTCCGAACTCCACAGACCTAGAGGTCATAGTTATACTATGCCTTTATTTGTCACAATAGTTTTTCTTGTACTGTTGGTTACTTACCGAATTTTTCAGTCTTTTTGTAGTTATTTTTCTTTCTGCGCTCTCTCCATGCATGTTAAGTGGCTATGTCCCTCGCCATGGTTGTGCTCTGAGGAGCTGTGGGAGGAGCAGTCTGGCATCCGATAGAAGGGATCCTTTTCGCAACTGTCTCCGCTACAGATGGTATTCCCTCCTTTTACCTTTCCCCCAGGGCTAAAATTATGTACTTGAATGTTAAAGGCCTTAATTCAAACTTTAAGAGACATATTACACTATGGGAACTTCGCAGATCCAAAGCTGACATTATTCTTTTACAGGAGAGGCACCTGACGTCTGATGGTTCTGTTACCTTTATGTTCCGTACATTGCACCACTTTGGCTTTAAGGGCCAATTTCTGACAGCAGTAGTTCGGTTACCCCATGCCCATTCCTCATCTCTTTCGATATTCAATTGGATAGGCAGGGATGCACCCTTTCCCCCCTCCTTTATATTCTTAGCATCAAGCCTCTGGCGGCTCTTAAACGTGCAAGCCCGGATATTCAGTGTAAATAATTTTCTATCTCCCTTTTCGCTGACGATGTATTGTTCCCCCTGACGAACCCTTTCCTCTTCCTCCCCAATCTTCACACGGTTCTGGACCGTTAAAGTGCGTTATCAGGTTATAAGCTCAATACCTCTAAGTCTGAGGCGCTGCCTATCAATATATCCCCCGACACACTCCGCCTCCTCCAAAGCAAGTTTAAATATACTTGGCGTACCCAATCAATAAAATATCTAGGAATCCAACTTTCCCACCATTACCTCGCTCTATACAAAGCTAACTTCCCACAGTTGTTATCGGAAATGAACACCATTTTCACTAAATGGAAATCACTTACAATATCACTGCTAGGTTGCATCGCAGCCATAAAGATGTCCATTCTTCCTAAATTCCTATACTTGTTTGAAACCCTTTCGGTGAGGGTGCCTGCTACAGCTCTTCGCTCTATACAGTCCACTTTCGCTAATTTTGTCTTGAATTATAAACGGCACAGGTTCTCTAATCGGATTTTAATAGCTCATATTACGAAAGGAGGTTTGGCCCTCCCTGATATTGCTTCATACTACTTAGCAAAACATTTGAGGCATATTACCTCATGGTCCACGCTCCTTTCATATATGGCTGGCACCCACTCATCTAGGAACTATGATATGGGGCTCTCCTGCCCCTATCCCCTCTTCACAATTACTCGACCCTATGTCATTTATGAGAGAGATATGGTATAAGACCAGGATTAGATACAATTTAGCGACTCTCAACTCCCCTCTTTCTCTATTCCTTTTCACTCATCTTCCCGGCAGCTCTGAGGTGGGGATGGTTAGACCGTGGACAGCTGCAGGGCTCTACCGCCTTGTTGACCTGAAGGACCATGTTTCTGCTCAAATTATGATGTTTGGTGAATTACAGGCACGATTCTCCCTTCCATACAATCTAGAATTTCAGTATCACAGAATTCTTCACTACTGTGAGAGTGTGCCGATATCCACAATTGTTTCTGCCTTCACCCCGTTTGAACGCATATGTACTCGTAACCCTTCTACCAAGGGCATTATCTCTGACATATACCAGATATTATCCTCCTCAACCTTCCCAATGGGACTTAAACATCCCTACATGCTTAAGTGGGAGGATTGGCTACAAAGGGAGCTCTCCCCAGAGACTTGGCGAACCATATGGAACAGGGCATATTCTAGTTCCTCCTCCATAACGTACAGGGGGAACCAGCTGAAAATTCTAACGTTCTGGTACTATACACCAGCCATTCTCCACGCTATGAACCCTGAGGTGCCAGATCTCTGCTAAAGATGCTCCCAACCGAATGACTCTTTATTTCAAATCTTCTGGTCGTGTCCAGTTATAGTACCTTTTTGGAAGCAGGTGACAAGATTACTACAGACCATTCTGGATACTCATATCCCCAGGGATCCAGAGACACTCCTGGAGTATTCTGTTCCGCTAACTTGTGACAAAAAATATAAAATTTTAGGAACTCGCCATGCCCCTCACGGAATACCTTGGGGTGTCTTCTTTCCAAAATGGGGTCACTTGTGGGGTAGTTATACTGCCCTGGCATTTTCCAGGGGCCCTAATGTGTGGTAAGTAGGTAAATGACCTGTGAAATCCTAAAGGTGCTCTTTGGAATGTGGGCCCCTTTGCCCACCTAGGCTGCAAAAAAGTGTCACACATGTGGTATCGCCGTATTCAGGAGAAGTTGGGCAATGTGTTTTGGGGTGTCTTTTTACATATACTCATGCTGGGTGAGAGAAATATCTCGGCAAAAGACAACTTTTCCCATTTTTTTATACAAAGTTGGCATTTGACCAAGATATTTATCTCACCCAGCATGGGTATATGTAAAATGACACCCCAAAACACATTGCCCAACTTCTCCTGAGTACGGCGATACCACATGTGTGACACTTTTTTGCAGCCTAGATGCGCAAAGGGGCCCACATTCATTTTATGAGGGCATTTTTAGACATTTGGATCCCAGACTTCTTCTCACGCTTTAGGGCCACTAGAATGCCAGGGCAGTATAAATAGCCCACATGTGACCCCATTTTGGAAAGAAGACACCCCAAGGTATTCAATGAGGGGCATGGCGAGTTCATAGAAATTTATTTTTTTTGGCACAAGTTAGCAGAAATTGATATTTATTTATTTTTTCTCACAAAGTCTCCCTTTCCGCTAACTTGGGACAAAAATTTCAATCTTTCATGGACTCAATATGCCCCTCACGGAATACCTTGGGGTGTCTTCTTTCCGAAATGGGGTCACATGTGGGGTATTTATACTGCCCTGGCATTCTAGGGGCCCTAAAGCGTGAGAAGAAGTCTGGAATATAAATGTCTAAAAAATTTTACGCATTTGGATTCCGTGAGGGGTATGGTGAGTTCATTTGAGATTTTATTTTTTGACACAAGTTAGTGGAATATGAGACTTTGTAAGAAAAAAAATTAAAATTTCTGCTAACTTGGGCCAAAAAAATGTCTGAATGGAGCCTTACATGGGGGTGATCAATGACAGGGGGGTGATCAATAACAGGGGGGTGATCAGAGAGTCTATATGGGGTGATCACCCCCCTGTCATTGATCACCCCCCTATAAGGCTCCATTCAGATGTCCGTATGCGTTTTGCGGATCCGATCCATCTATCAGTGGATCCGTAAAAATCATGCGGACGTCTAAATGGAGCTTTACAGGGGGGTGATCAATGACAGGGGGGTAATCAATGACAGGGGGGGTGATCAGGGAGTCTATATGGGGTGATCACCACAGTCATTGATCACGCCCCTGTAAGGCTCCATTCAGACGTCCGTATGCGTTTTGCGGATCCGATCTATCTATCAGTGGATCCGTAAAAATCATGCGGACGTCTGAATGGAGCTTTACAGGGGGGTGATCAATGACAGGGGGGTAATCAATGACAGGGGGGTGATCAGGGAGTCTATATGGGGTGATCACCACAGTCATTGATCACGCCCCTGTAAGGCTCCATTCAGACGTCCATATGCGTTTTGCGGATCCGATCCATCTATCAGTGGATCCGTAAAAATCATGCGGACGTCTAAATGGAGCTTTACAGGGGTGTGATCAATGACAGGGGGGTAATCAATGACAGGGGGGTGATCAGGGAGTCTATATGGGGTGATCACCACAGTCATTGATCACGCCCCTGTAAGGCTCCATTTAGACGTCCGTATGCGTTTTGCGGATCCGATCCATCTATCAGTGGATCCGTAAAAATCATGCGGACGTCTAAATGGAGCTTTACAGGGGGGTGATCAATGACAGGGGGGTAATCAATGACAGGGGGGGTGATCAGGGAGTCTATATGGGGTGATCAGGGGTGATCAGGGGCTAATAAGGGGTTAATAAGTGACAGGGGGGGGTGTAGTGTAGTGTGGTGCTTGGTGCTACATATTGCTGAGCTATCTGTGTCCTCTGGTGGTCGATCCAAACAAAAGGGACCACCAGAGGACCAGGTAGCAGGTATATTAGACGCTGTTATCAAAACAGCGTCTAATATACCTGTTAGGGGTTAAAAAAATCACATCTCCAGCCTGCCAGCGAACGATCGCCGCTGGCAGGCTGGAGATCCACTCGCTTACCTTCCGATCCTGTGAACGCGCGCGCCTGCGTGCGCGCGTTCACAGGAAATCTTGCGTCTCGCGAGAGGACGCGCTGGCGCGTCCAGTCGGAATCAATCAACCACCTCCAGGACGCGTCGCTGCGTTCGGCGGTCCGGAGGTGGTTAAACACTCCCCCAACCTTCCTGCCATCTTCTCACCCAACACAGCTGCACCTTCCTGATTGAGGTGCAGCCCATCCCTACGATAAAGCCTGTAGTCAACAAAGAAATCGGCACAGTTCTCCAGGAACCCAAACCCCTCCCTACACCAGTTCTTGAGTCACTTGTTAATCTCCCGCTGAATTTCTGGTGTGGCTCATGGTACAGGTAGTATTTCAGAAAACACTACCTTTGAGGTTCTTTCTCTGAGCTTGTGACCTAAATCCCTAAAATCATTTTTAATGACGCTCCTCTAATTTTGTCATTGGTTCCAATATGAACCATGACCGCTGGATATTCATCAGTCCCCCCCCAGTAATGTATCAACCCGATCCGCGATATGACGAACCAGAGCGCCAGGAAGACAACACACCGTTTGATGATCCTGGTCTTTTTGAAAGATCGTCCTATCTGTACCACTAATAAAAGATACACAGCACTAACAAGTCTGCTAAAAAATGTCTCTCAGGTACATGCATATACTAGGTTTATTGCTTGCTCAGATGCATAACTTGAAGCTTCTGGACCAAAATGCAGAATCTATAACAAGAACCCCAAACTACATGTGACACTTATAATAGTGGTGTCTTCTTATGTGGCAAAGGAGCCTTTTGAACCCTCAGGCACCAGATCCTAGGTGAAGTTGCTACCTGCTACCCCTACAGTTACACCATTCTGTCTATTTTTCAGTGCTGATAATCTCCGCACTTTGTAGCTGGTATGTTGAACAGCAGTCAGCCTCAAGCCTCATTTAGAAGGCAGTTATAGATGTTATAAGGGAGCCATGCTGGTCTTTCCAGCTGTTTCATCAGATTAGAGCATTGTTCATTCTTATGAATCCACAGTGTTTATTCCTTTTTGCAATAACTTTATGAAAACAGAAAATGTAAATAGCTCCACATATTTTTCTAGAAGAATTCAGCCATCACTTAAGGGTTTTATGTGGAAATCAATAAAAAAAAAAAGGAACACTAGGGGTTAAACATAAGCCACCCTCATCCTCACCAATCCCCTGGCACTGCTCCTCTTCACTCTCTGGTCCCAGCTCAACACGTCAGAAACACCCACTCAGCTATCACTGCGTGCTTGGCTGAGCAGCCCTCTCTTGGCATTTCTGGCAAGTTGAGACGGGACTAGAAAATGACAAGCAATGGGGACAGGAGCAGCATAAGAATGGTAATGGCGGGGGAAGAGTAGGGGTGAGTATGATTTATTTTTTATTTTTAAATGTATTTCCCCTAAAAAACCCTTAAATTTATAAACTCCTCAATGCTGAAGTTACAAAACCAAGAAGGACAAGCCATAAAGTTATACAAATAAAGGAAGTAGCAGGTGTCGCTAAGATCTGCGGATGAGCAAATTTTAAAGCACCTAGCTCCAATCTGTGGCATGTGGAAGGGCCATAAAAAACAGATTGAAAGAAAAGTTTTTTAGCTACATGAAACTTAAAAAATTGGATCAAGTTGTAAGTGGTGATTACACAATGCCTCCCGTTCATTGACATGCCAGTTATCACCACTTGCCGCAAACAGAGGGGCACGGAATCCATCAACTGAAAGGCCTTGGTTTATCACTCTGGCAGATTGCTATGTGCCTAGACAGAGATATCAGCACTGTTCAACTTTGTGTGCCACGGTGGTCGAGAGAGAATACTGACAAAATGGAATGACAGCAAGGGGTGCTTGTTTTTTTGCAGGATGAGTTGTGCTTTCTAATGGCACCATTTACTATTGAATGCAATGTAGTGGCAAGCTAGAAAAAAATTGCAATGGGGTGGAATTGGGAAAAAACGCAATTCCAGTTTTATGAGTTTTGTTTTTACGTCATTTCTTATGCGGTAAAATTGACCCATGCCCATTCTCTGAGTCATGATGATTACAACAATAATATATATATATATATTGTGAGAGAGTGACTGGAAAAGTAGTAGAGAATCGTTATATTTCGCCTAGGTTTCTTTCATATACCATGTACTACGCTACAGGAGGTGGATATCTCAACTAGGAAAAATGGGTGAGATATCAGAAATCCAGGAAAAGATGGTCTGCCTTAGCAAAACATAGTTTGCTGAGGACCTTGGTAAATGGTGTTGTTGGGCCTGGATTTTAATGGAATGAGGATGCAGGTTGGTAGCGGGGCTCCTCATTCCCTTCCTGTCCAGAACAGGTTTCATATAGAGCTCTCAGCCAGGTGATGGAGCTCAGCTCATTTCTGGGCTATAAAGGTTTGCACTATGAGCATGTCTGGGTGGGGACTGGTTGAACTGACTGGCTTTCACCATTGCTGCTGAAGTCTGCTAAAGCAACAAAAAGGGACACTGTGAGTTTATTTTGAATTGTGTCGTGTGGTTGGTAGTAGGCTGCCCTTATAGAAAGGGTAATTTTATGTTTAGTTAGTGCTCAGCCGAGCAGGAATTTATTTTGTATCTTTGCCTGAATGTAAAGGCCTTATATTTTGTTTGTGGATGAGAATAAAGAAAACAGGCAAACCCCTGTGTGAACTGTGGCATTGTGTCACTGTCTCTGACTGGTGTGTCTACTACTATTGAGCTGACCCCCACAATATATATATATATATATATATATATATATAATGAAGAAAGACACCGCGGCACATCCGTTTAGTGAAAAAAGTGGGACCCTTTATTCACCCATGCGACGTTTCGGTCCGCTTGCTGGGACCATTTTCAAGCAATACAATAATGTGAGAATTCTGGGTATTTATGCAGTCATGATCAATTCACATCCATAAGTGACAATTAGCTAAACTTTACAAAATACAGAGTATCGATACATATCATAAAAATAAAGACATGACCAACCCGGAAGGTAGCCAGAATCAAAGCCGTGATCGGTATATGCAAAGCTTCCAGGTACGTATATTCATTAATATTACAGTGAAATACATAAGTGACAATCAATAGTGAATCAATATCACCTGTACATGTGTGAGGATAACAGGACCGAGCGTGGAATCAGGCGTGCTCAATGGTGGGAGGATACAATGTAGCGAGTTGCACCACATGGAAACGGCGTCCCGGAACTGCAACTGCGCATGTCCGTGACGTCACTGTAAATGTCTCGCGTGACCTCTCAGTGAAACGTCACATGACAAGCAGCAGAACGTAACTCTGTCATAAAAAGAAGTATAGAAACAAGCGTCCTAACAGAAAATTCTAAAAGGTGATACAGCGATACAAGGATGAAACACCTAGGGTATGGTGTCAGGTGACGTGCTATCCTGCGATGCACCGTCACCAGGCATCTACGGGCAAAAAGGGGGAGGGGACAGCGGCAGCCATCACCCTCCCACTATGCTCGTCACATTTTAACCCCTTATCAGGTGAAAAAATCCTCCACAGTAGCAGATACGCTTGTAGCAGTAATAAATGTGTAGTTTAATACGCAGTAATCAGGGAATAAGCCGCACAGGTCCAAACAATGAGCATCTTGCCTCCCGTTGAGCTAAGCCCTTCCAGCAGAAGGTCCTGCAAGTGAAACAGTAAAAGAATTATATTATCCAAATATATTCAATAAAAACAAAACAATTTTTTCAACACGTACACCGACAGGAACAGAACCGAGGGAAATCATATGAAGAGCCATGGCCTATATTCTACATTCAAGCCCATCGGTCGAATGGTTTGTAGCTTAAAAATCCATTCAGACTCGCGTTTTTTGAGCATTTTGATGCGATCACCACCAGTCCGCGGTAACGGAACATGATCAAGGATCATGAACTTGAGATCTCCCTCTACATGGTCCATGTCCGCGAAGTGGTGTGAAACAGGCAGGTCCTTATGCTTCTTACGTATGGAAAACCGGTGTTGGTTAAACCGAGACTTAAAGTCACAGGTGGTTTCACCGACGTATAAAAGTTTACAGGGGCACCATAAAACATAAATCACAAAACACGAGTCACAGGTCAAATAAAATTTAAGGGGGTAAGAGATCCCAGTTTGTGGATGGATGAATTCACGTCCCTTCACCATGTATTTGCAGTTTACACAGTGAAGGCACGGGTAGCTGCCACAATTTTTCGGGGCCAAAAGTAATTGACGGGTGCTTTTTTGTGAGCCTATATCGTTTTTGACTAATTTGTCTTTTATATTACGGGCTCTCTTGTAAGAAATGAGCGGTCTACTGCAGAATTCAGAAATATTTTTGTGTTCAGTTTTGAGAATTGGCCAGTGTTTATTGAGAATTTTGTTGACATATGGACTCGCTTCATAAAAAGTAGAAACAAAGGGTATTCTCTGGAATTGCTTCCGTTGAGTACCCTGAAATAATTCGCTTCTTTCTTTTTGTTTAATGCGTTTTAGTTGTTGCTGCAATACAGCGGCTGGATACTGTCTTTGTCTAAAACTTTGTGTCATAGTTTCCAATGTTGTATTAAGCAATGTAGTATCACTGACTATACGTTTAGCTCTGATGAACTGGCTATAAGGTAATGACTGCACCATCGTCCGGGGATGAGCACTGTCAAACCTCAGGACGGTGTTGCGGTCAGTAGGCTTAGTATAAACCTCAGTGCTGAGTGCACCACCAGTGCATCGTACATTAACATCTAGAAAGTGTAACGTGTTGGTGGAAAATTCCAAGGTAAATTGTATATCAGGAATCAGGCTATTTAAATAATCGTGAAACAGGTGTAACTCTGAGGCAGTACCCGTCCAAATAACAAAAATATCGTCTATGTATCTCCACCACCTCAGCACATGGCTGAAGTGGTGGGACACATAGACGTGCTGTTCCTCCAAATGGGAGACGACCATGTTGGCGTAAGTGGGGGCCACATTCGTCCCCATGGCCGTCCCTCTGATTTGCATATAATAATCATCTCCGAAGAGGAAATAATTATTATATAAAATCATGCGTAATAAAGCCAAGAAAAAAGTTTGCGCCTCAATGGTGTAGTCAGAGTTAACTAGAGCGGATTCCACAACTGCCATCCCTATATTGTGTTGTATAGAAGTATACAGACTGACGATGTCGAAGGAGGCCAAGATGGCGTCCTCCGGCATCGTCACGTCTGCTAACTTAGACAAAAAATCGGTGGTATCACTCAAATATGATGTCGAGTTAACCACATATGTCTGCAAAATCTTGTCTAAAAAAATGGAAGCATTGCTGAGTAAGGAGCCACGGCCAGAAACAATGGGTCGGCCGGGCGGGCATTGTAGGTTTTTATGAATTTTAGGCAATAAATAAAATAAAGGGGTGACTGGATGTTCTATCTGAAGGAACTCGCTCAGTTGCTCATCAATGAGGCCGATTTGTGTATAGGTGTTAACCAATGACTTAAATTCACGTTGTATATCAAATCTGGGATCCCTTTGGAGTTTAACATAAACCGCAGAATCAGATAACTGGCGGGCTGCCTCTGTCAAATACATAGCAGTGTCCATGACCACTACCGCACCACCCTTGTCAGCGGACTTGATGGTGAGGGAGTGGTCATGGATTAACTGTTCAAGTGCCTGTAATTCCTGTTTGGAAATGTTAGGGTGCTGGATGTGATCCAAGAGCCCAGATTGTTTGAGCTCCTGTATATCACCCAGTACCGCATCTGAAAAAACATCAAAGGCCTTAGAAGATATTTGAGGGGAGAAATCCCTCTTGATCCTCAATCCCCAGTCAGATAAGCGCAATTCATGCATAGGCTGAGTAACAGAGCTGTGTACATTTTGAAAATGAATCTTAAGTTTAATTAATCTAAAAAAATACAATAAATCAGCTTCCAACTCATACCAATTGGTGACACTAGCTGGACAAAAACTTAGACCCTTTTAAAGTAACTGTATTTGTACCGGAGTCAATATATGAGATGATATATTTACCACCGTCCGTTCAGTCAGGCATTGGTCTTTCTCAACATCTTTTGGCTTCTTGTTTTTACGGTATCGGTTTCTGTTTCGACCGCCCCTTCTTGTGGCTTTTTTCCGTGGACTGGTGGAGGCCTTAAAAAAATAGCTGGATTATTGGTGTTGGAATCATCCCGCTTTTTCGTTTTTCTGTGACTCAGATTTGGATTTGGTCGATTATTTTCATTCCAATTATAGACGTGACCCGTGGTGTAATCCATTGTGTCCCTTTGCCATTTTCCTCGCTTGGTCTCTTGAATTTCACTTTTAAGCTTATTGAGATGGGGTTGGAGCTTATTGTGGTAATCATCAAAGTCCTATGGGGACAAAGTTGCCCTTAATGAGGCCTCATCTGCGGTCTTGTTCGCTGCTGTGGAAAATAAATCTTTGCGCATAAACTCAATGTTTAAAAGCATCAAATCCAAAGAATATTTGTTGGAAATTTGTTCGTATTTCGACCGGAATTCTAGGTCATTGGAATACATGGAGGATCTTGGTTGCACACGCATCCCCCTAGGTATACGGTTGGTTTTAACGTATTCCACTAGAGTGGTGGAATGTAATTCCAAGGTGAGACATTTTTTTGTATCACGTTCGTACCTTTTTTTGATGTCAAGCAGCGAGGGAACCGAAAGAAAGTCCACATTGCCTCCACATGCTCCCACGATTCTGTCCCTGTCGGCTTCGGTGTACGAAAAAGTGACCGGTGAAGGCTGATTTAACAGCGGATCCATTGATGCGCATAAAGTAAATGTTGCTTACTCTCAAGGTAAAAAATGGGTGCCCGCTCCTGTGGTATTATACGGAAATAGAAGTTCAAGGCAGCACTCCTAGGAGTGCTGCCTTGAACTTCCATTTCTATATATATATATATATATATATATATATATATATATATATATATATATATACAGTGGATATAAAAAGTCTACACACCCCTGTTAAAATGTCAGGTTTCCATGATGTAAAAAAAATGAGACAAAGATAAATCATTTCAGAACTTTTTCCACCTTTAATGTGACCTATAAACTCAATTGAAAAACAAACTGAAATATTTTAGGTGGAGGGAAGAAAAAAAAAAATTAACTATAATAATGTGGTTGCATAAGTGTGCACACCCTCTTGTAACTTGGGATGTAGCTGTGTTCACAATCACATTCAAAATCATGTTAAATAGAAGTTAGCATACACCTGCCATCATTTAAGTGCCTCTGGTTAACCCCAAATAAAGTTCAGCTGCTCTAGTTGGTCTTTCCTGAAATTTTCTTAGTCGCATCCCACAGCAAAAGCCATGGTCCACAGAGAGCTTCCAAAGCATCAGAGGGATCTCATTGTTAAAAGGTATCAGTCAGAAGAAGGGTACAAAAGAATTTCCAAGGCATTAGATATACCATGGAACACAGTGAAGACTTCATCAAGTCATCATCAAGTGGAGAAAATATGGCACAAAAGTGACATTACCAAGAAAACTGGTCTGGGGGGCTACCAAAAGACCTACAGCAACATTAAAGGAGCTGCAGGAATATCTGGCAAGTACTGGTTGTGTGGTACATGTGACAACAATCTCCCGTATTCTTCATATGTCTGGGCTATGGGGTAGAGTGGCAAGATGAAAGCCTTTTCTTACGAAGAAAAACATCCAAGCGAAGCTACATTTTGCAAAAACACATCTGAAGTCTCCCAAAAGCATGTGGGAAAAGGTGTTATGGTTTGATGAAACCAAGGTTGAACTTTTTGTCCATAATTCCAAAAGATATGTTTGGCGCAAAAACAACACTGTACATCACCAAAAGAATACCATACCCACAGTGAAGCATGGTGGTGGCAGCATCATGCTTTGGGGCTGTTTTTCTTCACCTGGAACTGGGGCCTTAGTTAAGCTAGAGGGAATCATGAACAGTTCCAAATACCAGTCAATATTGGCACAAAACCTTCAGGCTTCTGCTAGAAAGCTGAACATGAAGAGGAACTTCATCTTTCAGCATGACAATGACCCAAAGCATACATCCAAATCAACAAAGGAATGGCTTCACCAGTAGAAGATTAACGTTTTGGAATGGCCCAGCCAGAGCCCAGACCTGAATCCGATTGAAAATCTGTGGGGTGATCTGAAGAGGGCTGTGCACAGAAGATGCCCTCGCAATCTGACAGTTTTCCGCATGCAATTCCGCCAAAGAAAATCAGCAGCATTTACGCAATGTATGGCCATACCCTTACAGTCTGGTATATTGCTTTGACAAGGCTGCTTATAATGGTGTATTCTAATAGTTTGTATAGTAGAAAGTGTTTACGGTATGACCATACAGCACGGATGGGATGCGGCTGCTGTGCAAGCCATATGGGAATCATATTAACTGATAAGAAACAAATTGTTTATCGAGTGTTTGTTGTTAAGAGGAATCTGTCACTAGGATTCTGGACTATTATCTGCAGTAAAACATGAGTAGTACTGAAGATAAGGAGTCCAGATCATCAATTTTTATTTTCCTACTGACCCTATAGCCCCGCTATCAGCACTCAAGGCTGTGCTGAAATACACAGTCAGGACTGTTGTGCTGCGCTAACATAATGGAGAGGACTCATGTGCGCATGTACAGCAGTCCTGACAATGTATTTTAATGCCACTCTAAACGCTGACAGTGGACAAATGTGGGGCAGTAGGAAAATATAAAATAGTGATATGGACTACTAATGTATTACTGCAGTTAAACCTTTAAGGTCCAGTCCTCAAACATGGCGCCCGCTCGCACGTGCAGCGGGGCCATAGCTGCCGGGTTTCTGCTATTTTAAATAGCAGAGACCCGCAGCACATTTATGCGATCAGCCATAAGGCCGATCGCATACATTTTCCCTTTCAGATGACGTGGTCAAATGTGACCACAGCATCTGCGCAGTCCGGAAGCAGAAGTCACGCACTTCCGCTCCAGTAACAGCGTTCCCCAGCAGAGATCGGGGAACCTGTTACCTTGCGCTTATAGGCTGAAGCCTCAAGCAGGCTTCAGAGCCTATTAGATGACTATACCAATACAGGCCACTAGGTGGCAGCATTGTATTGGTACAGTGCAAATGAAGTGTTCAATGATGTCTCTATAGACATCAATGAACACAATAGGCAATCTAATGATTGCCAGTTATTGTCACCCAAGGTGACTTAAAAAAAGTAAAAAAAAATAATAAATTCAAATCACCTCTCTTTCCTTATAATAAAAATACTTAAACAATAAAAAAAAATAAACATCATGGGCATCGCCACGTGCGAAAATACCCATATAATTAAAATATAACAATATTAATGGCATTTGGCAAATGAGGTAACAAATTTTACATTTTTTTTTCTCAAAGGTTAAAAAAAAAAAATCAGTATTAAAACGTTCTCATTGTAACTGTACTGGAGAATGAAGATAACAGGTCAATTTTACAGCATAGTGTACAGTGTAAAAAATAAAAACCTTTATCAGAATTACGTTTTTCCCAATTCTACCCCATTTGGAATTTTTTTCCAGCTTCCTACTACATGGTATGCAACCGTAAATGGTGCCATTAGAAAGTACAACTTGTCCCATAAAAAATAAGCCCTCATAAGGCTATGTGAATGGAAAAATAAAAAAGTTAGGACTATGGGAAATCGGGGAGTGAAAAACGAAAACAAAAAAAAATGGAAAATCCCAGGGTCCTTAATAATAGTCCAGAATCCTGATGAAAGATTCCCTTTAATGGCTGCATGGTTTTGCAGGTTACCATATGACCTACAATGAACACTGAATAAACAATTTGGTTCTAATCAGTTAATTTCCCTGCGACTTGCATGGCTGTGCGGTCCCAACCATGATTCGTATTGTAAACAATGTCCAGCTCACCTGTTGCCTCTATCCCTTGTGTCGATTTCCTTGATGCACGGAGACCTTGGTAAGACCGGAAATAGTAGAAATAAAGCGATGAATCCAGCATCGAAGTTAGAAAAATTTGTGGGTTCCTTTATTCAGTATAGTACAGATCCATACAGTGACAGCATCACCTCAGTGTTCCATATGAACGTCTACGCGTTTCGAACAAACATGTTCTTAGTCGTGACCGGGTCCCTACCATGCCGTGTGACTGTACCCTGAACTGTATACTGCCTCTAAGGACTGGTTTACAGCTTTGCAGTATGCAAAAATTCAAGCAACAACCATGCACAATGACTTAATAATACATTGTTTTCACTTGGCAGTGCGGTTGTGAATACATATTAGCAAATGAAGAGAGCACATTCAATTCGCCTCCGTAAAATTGTTACCAACACAATTAAATGTATTTGTGATCCTTCCATAGAATGCACCCAGGGGATGTTACCAGTCTAGTAATATAAAATATTAACTCTTAATGACAATTGTGTTTTTGCCTCCTTTGTACTGATCTGTTGTATTACAGAACTAATGAAAGCGATAAAAATGTAGTACAATATTTATCATGTAGTATGCAGCCGTATCTTAAAGTGCACCTATATGTTATCTAAACTTTCAATTAAAATGTGGCGATGGAAAAGGGGAGATATGTGTGATAAGAATGTTCTTCAATGCATCCAGGTGCACAATGATCTTGTAATAACTTACTGTAGTGCTTGTGTTGTATGTGGTCTTATATGTGACATCTTGTGCTTAGGGACATGAGGCCGTTGTGCAACACTCCTGGAGCGCAGCACGACGGGGAGGAAGATGGGTGTGGATGTGGCAATTAGGGTGGCCAATGCTCACGGTGGCCATGTCCTGCTCCTTCACTCCCAGAGGGGACCATGGGACTATCTACATAGGTCTCCCCCGGGCACACTTAGGTTGTGGACTCCTGCCCAGGGGAAGGTGGGGTGCCCTTGGTGTCAGATTGTGGTTTAAGGACAGGAGACCAGAGGAGATATAGAGGTGTGCAGATTTTTTAACCAGAAGACTTTACTGAAGAGCAAGTTCTTAACATCCAAATAAAATGGAGGCAAAATTCTCAAACAGTTCTAATAAGGGTAATTAAATAAGGGAATTATCTCTAGGTCCCTTTTAGATGTACTTTCTAATATAACACTTTTCTACATTCCAATCCAGCCTAGGGGTGCAATTCCTCACAAAATATATATGTCTACAATTCCCACTGTGGGGGGTTTAGATCCTAAGACAGAAACAAAATCTGTCACACTGGTATGACTGGGAGCTTGAAGCGTTTTGTACCAGCCAAGGGCTGTGAAGTTTAGCAAGCAATAAACGTGCATTACCTTCACAGACTACTTCCATGACCCCTCCTTTTTTGGCTGCTCAACCTTCTCAATAGTTATTTTCATGGGTTCTCTGGAGTCCACTCTGGGTCCCAAATTGCTGACTGTGTGTGCCAAAGGCCTGCATATAGCAGGAAGCTTCTCTCAATTAAACCAATTCCCTCTAACTAATTCAATCCACAAAAAAGGGCGGTCCCGGGTTAGGGCAACCCCTTCCTGGAGATAACCTCCACAGAATGGAAATTAACCTTGTGATTCAGCCAGAAGTTACTTACAATTCACATAACACAGCATAACACCTAATAATACATTAGGAAATATGAAGAAAAAAAAACCCCTATTATTAGCAGTGGCCCAATGGGTCACTGCCATTGTAACCTCTGGGTCACAATCACTCAGGTCCTATATAAACCAGGATTCATGGGACAAGTGCTCAGACCAAGAGGTGAAGCTGAGGAACGTATAGGACCTAGGACACAGGTAGATTTTTATTAGTAAGATTAGGGCATCAGATACCAAGATCTTTAAAAATAATATGTTATACAGTATGTCAAGAAACATGTAATATTAGATAATTCATTGCAGTCTGAGAAGGCAGCCTATTGGGAATTGTTATAAACTGCATGAATATTTTATGTGCTCATACAATTTATGTGTCTTTCTTCTATGATGAGAACTCAGGGAATTTCATACAGTGAGGCCTTGTTCACATTTCTGTGAAGACATCCGTGACAAGACAGTGTTTCATCATTTAATTCACTGAAGTGTGAACAAGGCCTAATGATTTGGAATACAAATGTTACAAAAAATGTATGGTTCCACGTGAAACCAGAGGTATACGGATATACAGTAGAGGGTTCATGTATCTCTATGGCAGCCCTATTAGGCCTGGTACGAAACAAATCCGTACTACTGCTGTGTCCATGAGCCTTAAATCTGGAACATTTTCTAGATCTACTCCAAAAGAAAACCTGTCTGCACAAATTTTCATAATTTAGCACAACATGTGCAGTTGGGACCTTGTCAAGTTCAATGGTGATGAAATTATAGAACTGCTGATGATATGGAGGATGTATGCTGTTCTGCAATGTATCATGGCCTCTGTAAGATCTGAGGATCTGCAAACATGACAATACAGACACATTTTATCTTGTAATGAGGGTTCCCTGGAATGCAATCTTTTGAGTCCCATATGCAAGCTGGATAGAGTATTACTATTCTTCAATGGAATTAGTGACAGGATGGTCATAACAATGTCTGCTGCCATCATGATACTATTAATAGTAATACAAATCTATAATTATGTAGAGCATATTCTACAGAATTGTAAAATTCAAAGGGTGTACATGTACAAACCAATTTGGACATCACAGAGTTACAAACTAATACACAATTCAAACACCAGGTGGTGAGGGTCCTACTCGCAAGAGCTTACAATCTAGGACAGGGGTGTAGCTACAGGGGAAGCAGGGGAAGCGGCTGCTTTGGGGCCCTGACCCAAAAGGGGCCCATCCAGGTGGAGGAGGACTAAAAAGACTTTGTTAGGCCCCCTCAACAGTATTACACAATGAAATGATATACAGTGACAGTATAGACAGTGTCGGAAACGGATGGAACAGCTGCCGGGGCTGGTCTGAGAGAGTGATCTTTACTAGCCACAGGAATGGGGGTGGCATGAAAGGAAGGGGTTGCGAAAAAATTACTGGGGGAGGGGGGCCCCATTAAAAAATTTGCTGTGGGCCCAGTTATTTCTAGCTACGCCACTGATCTAGGAGGAAGTAGAAGTGACACAAAAAATGCTTCTCTTCTATATTGGTCCAGCCATTTTTATACTATGTATTGTAGTAAAGATAAAGCTGCATGAGACAGTGCTTTAAGAGTAGAAAGCAGTGTTGGATGATGGCATCCAGTTCTGCAGAATTAGAGATGGGGGGAATGTAAACAAGGAACATTCAGATTAGAGAATATGATAAACCTGCCTCAAACAATGTGTTTTTAAGGCACGTTTAAAGCTAAGGAAGTTAGGATTTAACCTTATTGTATAAGGTGGCACATTCCAGAGAGCTGGTGCAAATCGACAAAAGTCTTGAAAGGCAGGAGTGGTTTAAATTATGGAAGATGTTAAACTTAGATCACTGGCAGAACAGAGAGCATGGGTAGGGTGGTTGACAGAAATGAGGGAGGCGATGTAGCAGCACTTTGGAGAACTTTGTGGGATATTATGAACTGTTCTAGCCCCTCCTTCCATTTCTTCCCCAGTTCCATTACCTAGCCCCAGGTCTCTATCTGCACTATCTTTCCCTCCTATAATGTAATTACACTCCCTCCCAGTCCCTAGTTTAAACACTTCTCCAACCTTCTAGCACCTTCCCCATTGACGTGCAGCCCATCCCTACCATAGAGCCTGTAGTCGACAGAGAAGTCGGTGGTTTGTAGAAACAGGAGGCCAGAAGTAAAAGTATTAAGGTCTCCCTTTACTTAGTGCAAAAACGTGTGATACACCAGAGTAGGGGCTCTGGCATATGCTTCCTATCTCCTCTCCATTTGGCCTCGAACTACCCCTTCTGGCAGGAGGTAGAGCTGGCCCACGCCTACCGAGAGGGGAGGAACAGGGTGGTTAGTCCTAGTCCTACCAACCACTGCCAATCATACCTCTTCTTGCTGGAATACACGGTCTAAACATAACATAACATTAAGACATAATATAACAATACATAATGAAACATTTGCAGATACCCCCATGTCTGGGGTACTATACATGTACAGTTAGGTCCATATATATATATATATATATATATATATATATATGGACAGAGACAACCTTTTTCTAATTTTTGTTCTGTACATTACCACAATGGATTTTGAACAAAACAATTCAGATGCAGTTGAAGTTCAGACTTTCAGTTTTAATTCAGAGGGTTGAACAAAATGATTGCATAAAAGTATGAGGAACTAAAGCATTTTTTAAACTCAATCCCTTCATTTCAGGGGCTCAAATGTAATTGGACAAATTAAATAATTGTAAATAACATGTTAATTTCTAATACTTGGTTAAAAAGCCTTTGTTGGCAATGACTGCCTGAAATCTTGAACTCATGGACATCACCAGACGCTGTGTTTCCTCCATTTTAATGCTCTGCCAGGCCTTTACTGCAGCGGTTTTCAGTTGCTGTTTGTTTGTGGGCCATTCTGTCTGAAGTTTAGTCTTTAACAAGTGAAATGCTCTATTGGGTTCAGATCGGTGACTGACTTGGCCATTCAAGAATATTCCACTTCTTTGCTTTAATAAACTCTTGGGTTGCTTTGGCTTTATGTTTTGGGTCATTGTCCATCTGTATTATGGAACGCCAACCAATCAGTTTGGCTGCATTTGAGCACACAGTATGTCTCTGAAAACCCCAAAATTCCTCTGACTGCTTCTGTCCTGTGTCACATCATCAATAAACACTAGGGACCCAGTGCCACTGGCAGCCATGCATGCCCAAGCCATCACACTGCCTCCGCCGTGTTTTACAGATGATGTGGTATGCTTTGGATCATGAGCTGTACCATGCCTTCGCCATACTTTTTTCTTTTCATCATTCTGGTAGAGGTTGCTGTTGGCTTCATCTGCCCAAAGAATGTTCTTCCAGAAGTGTGCTGGTTTTTAAGATGTTTTTTTAGCAAAGTCCAATCTAGCCTTCTTATTCTGGAGGCTGATGAGTGGCTTGCACCTTGCAGCGAACCCTCTGTATTTACTTTCATGCAGTCTTCTCTTTATGGTAGATTTGGATATTGATATGCCTGTATCCTGGAGAGTGTTGATCACTTGGTTGGCTGTTGTGAAGGGGTTTCTCTTCACCATGGTAATTATTCTGCGATCATCCACCACTGTTGCCTTCCGTGGGCGTCCAGGTCTTTTTGCATTGTTGAGGTCACCAGTGCTTTCTTTCTCAGGATGTACCAAACTGTAGATTTTGCCACTCCTAATAGTGTAGCAATTTCTCGGATGGGTTTTCTGTTTTCGCAGATGAAGGATGGCTTGTTTCACCTGCATGGAGAGCTCCTTTGACCGTATGTTTACTTCTCAGCAAAATCTTCAAAATGCAAGCACCATACCTCAAATCAACTCCAGGCCTTTTATGTGCCTAATTGAGAATGAAATAATGAAGGAATTGCCCACACCTGCCCATGAAACAGCCTTTGAGTCAATTGTCCGATTACTTTTGGCCCCTTTAAAAACAGGGTGCCACATTTAAAGGAGCTAAAACTCCTAAAACCTTAATCCAATTTTATTGTTGATAACCTCAAATGAAAGCTAAAAGTCTGGACTTTATGTCCATGTCCATTATATAAATATAACTTGAACATGTTTTAGTATACAGGTAATAAAAACAAAATTTGTGTCAATGTCCAAATATATATGGACCTAACTGTACATACAGAGGTAGATGTCAATCACTAAGTAGGACCGCCCACTGGACTCCTAAGCATAAAGTGTGCAGGTATTTGAATTAATAAAATACAAGTTATATGCATAAAACTACCGGTATATATTAATCTTCTCAGCTCCTCCTGCTCTATAACCTGCTCCCTGTGGATTGCATGCACAATATGACAGGCTCCTGGTAAGTCTTATCTATGTATTTAGGTTTAGTGTTCCTTAATAAGGTAGGCTGCTGCCGTTGGACGAAAGACAGCATTGTGAGTATACATAATGAAGAAGAAAGAATCCAGTGGTTTATATTCCTGTCTAATAGTTTATATTCCTGTCCAGTGTTGGCTCTTCATGTTTATAATGATGAAGTTATAGTGTATGCACTTTATATCTACAACTCATACAGTCACTGTTTTAATATTGCAGGCGCCTAAAGGTTCACAGCCCCAGAGCTGTGTAAACATGGCTGCAGGTGTAACTGTGAAAACCATACCATTGAACCATTAAAACTATACAAGCGTGAGTACATGTTTGAGCAGTTATGTGGCATATGAAAGGCTGTGCACCATTTGTATGTATTTGACATCTAGTTTCTTTACTATTTACATCAAAGATCTACAGTACAGACCAAAAGTTTGGACACACCTTCTCATTCAAAGAGTTTTCTTTATTTTCATGACTATGAAGGCATCAAAACTATGAATTAACACATGTGGAATTATATACATAACAAACAAGTGTGAAACAACAGAAAATATGTAATATTCTAGGTTCTTCAAAGTAGCCACCTTTTGCTTTGATTACTGCTTTGCACACTCTTGGCATTCTCTTGATGAGCTTCGAGAGGTAGTCCCCTGAAATGGTCTTCCAACAGTCTTGAAGGAATTCCCAGAGATGCTTAGCACTTGTTGGCCCCCCATCACTCTCCTTCATGGTCAAATAGCCCTTACTTTCAAAGTTTTCCCAATTTTTCGGCTGACTGACTGACCTTCATTTCTTAAAGTAATGATGGCCACTCGTTTTTCTTTACTTAGCTGCTTTTTTCTTGCCATAATACAAATTCTAACAGTCTATTCAGTAGGACTATCAGCTGTGTATCCACCTGACTTCTCCTCAATGCAACTGATGGTCCCAACCCCATTTATAAGGCAAGAAATCCCACTTATTAAACCTGACAGGGCACACCTGTGAAGTGAAAACCATTTCAGGGGACTACCTCTTGAAGCTCATCAAGAGAATGCCAAGAGTGTGCAAAGCAGTAATCAAAGCAAAAGCTGGCTACTTTGAAGAACCTAGAATATGACATATTTTCAGTTGTTTCACACTTGTTTGTTATGTATATAATTCCACATGTGTTAATTCATAATTTTGATGCCTTTCAGTGTGAATCTACAATTTTCATAGTCATGAAAATAAAGAAAACTCTTTGAATGAGAAGGTGTGTCCAAACTTTTGGTCTGTACTGTATATGATGCCTTTCAATATAGGAAAAAAAACAAAACATTTTTATATTATACGAGTTTTGGGAACAGGCTACTTTCACACTCGCGTTGTGGGCAGATCCGTCATGGATCTGCAAAAAAGGATCCGTTACAATAATACAACCGCATGCATTCGTCATGAACGGATGCGTTTGTATTATCTGTAACATAGCCAAGACGGATCCGTCATGAACACCATTGAAAGTCAATGGGAAACGGATCAGTTTTCTATTGTGCCAGATTGTGACAGAGAAAACGGATCCGTCCTGGCACACAATGTAAGTCAATGGGGACAGATCCGTTTTCTCTGTCACAATCTGGCACAATAGAAAACTGATCCGTCTCCCATTGACTTTCAATGGTGTTCATGACGGATCCGTCTTGGCTATGTTACAGATAATACAAACGCATCCGTTCATGACGAATGCATGCGGTTGTATTATTGTAACGGATCCGTTTTTGCAGATCCATGACGGATCTGCCCACAACGCGAGTGTGAAAGTAGCCTGTTCCCAAAACTCGTATAATATAAAAATGTTTTTTTTTCTATATTGAAAGGCATCATATAGATCTTTGATGTAAATAGTAAAGAAACTAGATGTCAAATACATACAAATGGTGCACAGCCTTTTAAAGCCACATAACTGCTCAAACATGTACTCACGTTTGTATAGTTTTAATGGTTCATGGTATGGTTTTCCCAGTTACACCTGCAGCCATGTTTACACCATTTAGCTCAGTTTCGTCAGGCGGACAGCAAAACTCTGCAGGCAGCCTCCAGAGCGGAATGGTGACTGATCGGAGGCAAACTGATGCATTCTGAGCGGATCCTTTTCCATTCAGAATGCATTAGGGCAAAACTGATCGGTTTTGGACCGCATGTGAGAGCCCTGAATGGATCTTAGTAACGGAAAGCCAAAACGCCAATGTGAAAGTAGCCTTAAAGGGATTCTGTCATGACATTTGAGGCCTATAACCTAAACATATGGCCAGGTCACTACTAATAACCTGAATCTCAAACTGTGGCTCTATTAGCTCATAAAACAGGTTTTTATAACCTGTCATTCACCTACCTAAGGTGTCCAAGGGGACGTCGCTTCATACAGGGTGCCTGGCTGCAGCCATCCCCGTCTGGTGCCCAGCGCCGCCTTCCCACTAGAAATCGCCGCCCTCCCTTTCTATAGAGCCGCCTTCCTCACCTCGGCGCCGCCTTCCTCACCTCAGCACTGCCTCCGAAATCGTCCGCTCCCTCAGCCAGATCCCATGCGGCTGTGAGAGGATGGCTGCAATAGGGCGGTCAAGGCAGGTTTGAGCGAAGTGCGCCGGCCGGCGCATGCGCACTTCGCTCAACGAGGCTGCTGCCAGGAGTCCGCACGGACGCATCAGGTTATACCTAGTGCGCACGCGCGGGATCTGGCTGAGGGAGGCGGCGCTGAGGTGAGGAAGGCGGCTCTATAGAAAGGGAGGGCGGCGATTTCTAGTGGGAAGGCGGCGCTGGGCACCAGACGGGGATGGCTGCAGCCGGGCACCCTGTAGGAAGCGACGTCCCCTTGGACACCTTAGGTAGGTGAATGACAGGTTATAAAAACCTGTTTTATGAGCTAATAGGGCCACAGGCACATTTAATAAGGACAGTTTCGGATTCAGATTATTAGTAGGGACCTGGCCATATGTTTAGGTTATAGGCCTCAAATGTCATGACAGAATCCCTTTAAGGCTCTGGTGACAAATATAGTTTCACATTTGAACTATTTATTATAGAATCTGTCAAGATGAATGTGGATGGCTGCTTAGCAATCACTGACGGTGATACAATGGATCTGCTCACTCTTGTGTACATTTACTTTGGTCATCACTGTCTATACAGTAAAGGTGCTGGTAGCACTAGCAGAACAAGTACTACTGCTCTGCAAGAGAAGATGCTCGCAGTTCCCTAGCATTATATTAAAATTGTGGGTGGGAAGTTGTAATGTCTCCCTGGCAGAGGATTACTTTGTGCTTAATAAAATGAAGCATATTCTTACTGTCTGCATTCTAAACACCGCTCTTCTACCCGGCCAACTCCTGTTCATCATAGAGTATTTATGCTGAGAAGACAATAAGGCACCATGAGTGTGTCTTATCAACTTCTAGTGAGTCTGCTGTTCACGGCTACAGGAAAAATTATAGTTAGTAGGTTGCAGAATCATTAAAAATGCTTAAAGGGTGTTCCAGCTAATCAAAAATAACTGGCAGTGGGGTCAGAGGGGCTTCAAAACAGAAAATAACATATGCCTCCACTAATCCCCCCACCACTGCTGTTCTGACTCTGCCCGAGTCCCTGCTGCTCTCTACCTCTGGCTCCTGTCTCAACACGCAGGAAATACCTCAAAATGCTCTCTCAACCAGTCGCTGAGCGCTGAGGTGACCCACTTCAGCCACTGACTGGCAGAGAGAGAATTTTGAGGCATTTCCTGTGTGTCAAGACCAGAGCCCGAAGTCAAGGTTATGGCAACCACGGGGGATCAGTGGACGTATCACTCCAAAATGGCAGCTGTGGGATATTGGTAGAGGTATATCTTCTTTCATGTTTTAAGTCCCACTGAGCCTGCTTCTATTTTAGTTTAGCTGGAACACCCCTTTAATACCGTACAGACATCTGCCTAATATGTACAGCGGATGTATGGTCTTAAAAGATGGAACCCACTCAGGAGCTAAGCAGGCGCCATAGCCCACGGGTTTCTGCTGCTGCTGCTGCAAGTCCATGATTGGCAATAACGCTGATCATAGACTTTTAACCCCTCAGATGGCGTGGAAAATTGTGACCACGGCAATTTTTCTATGAGTCCTGCACTGGGGCCCAAATAGTTCCAATGCATCGAGTTTGATGGAGCTGTTCAGTCGTTGGAGCCGAGACCTGCCAGAGCAATGTACCTATGGAGCCCTGCCTGTGGCAAATATGAATATAGTGAATCTCCCATAGATCGCAATAGTAGTTTATTGCAGTCTATGGGAGAAGTGATCAGATGATTGCATGTTCAAGTCCCCTAGGAGTACCCTAAAAAAAGCTTTAAAAATATTTAAAAAATTCAAACCACCCCCATATTAAAAATAAACAATTAAAGAAAACATCACTAATATCACATGTCCCAAAATGGCTAAACTGTTAAAATATAAATGTATTTATCCTGTACGCCATAACAGAAAAGAAATGGTTAATTTACAGTTTTATCGTCACTTCACCTTAAAAAAATTTAATAGAAAGTGCTAAAAAAAATTTTTTTTAAGTATTAAGACACAAGAAAAACTATTAAAAAAATATGATATGGCTGTAATCGTACTGACCCGGAGAATGAAGGTAACAGGTCAGTTTTACCTCAAAATGAAACCCATAAAACTGTGGTGGAATTGTGTTTTTTTTCCCAATTCCACCCCATTTTTTTTCCAGCTTCCCACTACATCATATGCAATATTAAATGTTGCCATTAGAAGATACAACTTGTCTTGCAAAAAAAAAAGCCCTCATACATAAAAAAAAAAGTTATGGCTCTGCAAAGGCATGTGCCAAAAACAATCACTGACGCTGATGGCACATACAGACAATAGGTGAAAATCGAGCTGTTCTACAACAGTTGCTGTCCGTACAAGCACACTGAGATACGTGTACATGCGGCTTTCATTAGAATTTAATGCAAAAATTTGATGACAAAGATATGAATAGCAAAGAAATCGGAAGATAATTTAATGACAATTGCAAATGCATGCAACCGCAACTGTCTCAATATAGTTAAAATTGGAGCTCCTGCAATTCAGAAGATCTTGGGGTAGCCCTGACCTTAGTTTGCTATTAATTGTATCCCTAAAGCTGTTTAATATAAGTAATATAATATACAAAAGTAAAACCAAACACAATGCAACAGCACTCTTCAAACTTGGAACATATGGACTAATACTATATATTCTTATCAAAATCGTTTGTTACCATCCACCACGGCAATGTATCCTCTTTTAGATGGGGTCCTACTCTTTAATGACTCCTACCCTTGTGCCGACTGGACTGAATGAATTCAAGGAGAGCAGGCTCCAGCTACATACTGCTCTAATTAAAATCAGCCTGTTGGAAGATGGAGTTGTTAGGTGTGCGCAACCATTATGGTGCAGTTACATTGTGTTTGGTTTTACTTTAGTATTTTTAGCCATAGTGATTCCCACCTGCGCACATATTTCATTTTGCAGGATGTGCTGGCTAACTGTGTGCTTTGTTTTAGTAGTATGCATTTGGATGTGTGGCTGCCTCCATATTGGTTGTGTACTCATAACAAACCCATCTTTTTCACAGGTTGTTTTTATGGTGCAGCTTATGGCTGCCGTTTGCTCTCCCTGAATTAAGGCCTGTTGGCACAAGGAGAGGAGTCATTATAAAGTAGGGTCTCATTTAACAGAGGTCACCTTGCCGTGGTGGATGGGAGCAAATGATTTTGATCAAAATACAATTGCTAAGTACCTCACATTAATTTATATCATGAATATAGCATTAGTTCATATATTCAATGTTTGAGGAGTGCTGTTGCATCGTGTTTTACGTAAATTTTACCTAACAGCACAGTAACAGAGGGGGCCCCACATGTTATATACTGTGGCAATGTGAACATTGAGGTGTTGTTTCCCCAGGTTCCAGTCCGGGACTTGAGACATGCTCATGTCCAGGGATCCTATTTAATCCTGCTACTGGATCTTGGGTGTGGCTCACTCTGGAGAGTCTGTGTGCAGCAGAGGCCTGGGAAGGCTCTGTCTGTGTGGTCTCAGCTGGGCAAGGCTGGGAGATAGCCTGGAGTTGGGGGACTACTGAGCCCCAATCCCCCACAAGAAACAGTGAACTAGAGACAGTGGGCATACTGTGCTCTGTATAGCCAGGAGGCTGTGGGACATTGGCTGACAAAGCCGCACGAGTTCACAGGGAGTGAACTGTGACCTAGGTGAGTCAGGAAACTCTGTGTTAGTTAGAGCCTAGCCGGGAAAGTGTTTGTTATTTTATGTGGATGTCACATGTGTTAGGTGAAGCTGCGACTTCATGATGACCTGTATTGGTTGGAGTGTGAAATAAATGCACTGTTTGGACCTGAAACCTGGTGTCCTAAAGTCGTATCTGTGAGAATGACCCCCGAATAAGAGGCGATCCCTTACAATATGTTCTAACATGTTTCCCAAAGTATAATTTCTAGTGTTAGCACCCTGCCAGTGAATGTATCTAAAGTACCATATTGTAGTAAAAACAACAGATATGACAATCCAATCAAAAGATTGTATATAAAAATGAACGCATGAAATAATTCAAGGATCATGTCACTAATTGCTTAACATCACCTTTCAAAATTTTATAATCTTCTGACTATCAACAAGATAATTGTAATATGTGGTTAAGACAATACAAGGATCATTGGCAGAGTTTCCTCGATGATGTGCCATGTGGCTCATCAGGTTTTACATAAAGGAAGGAACGCTTCAGCTGGGACTGTTTAGCTGACATAGTAATGTTTTCTGGTAAGACAAGAGTAAATATAGCATCTAAGATCACCGCATGAAACCAGGTTGAAGGCCATTGCAGAGTGCTAGGGAAATGCCTTCCAGATGATTCCTGTTTTCCTTCTTTTCCTATTTCCATTCATATATATGGATATTCCAGATGTCTACTAGTCAGGGGTAGATTAAAAACCGGATTGGAGTAATTAATTTAGGTTATGGCAACATCTTTTTCCAACTATGACCCATCCATCGCTATATTTAATAACATAGGCAGTGCACACATAATAAAATTCAGGACCAGGATGATGTGCTAATTATAAATTATGCCAGAATATCGGAATTTGAGAATTTGGACAATTCGGCAAGCCGTCATAATACATAGGAGACCTGAGTTGCTGTGGTTCATAAACACTTCCACTTTGCAATAATACCACTCACAGCTGACGGTGGAATATCTAGGAGGGAAGAAATGTCATGAACCAATTTGTTACAATGGTGACATCCTATTACAGGACCATGCTGGAATTCAGCGAGCTCTTTAACAGCTTCATTACTGGAGTATTTACCCCCCCACCCCCACCCCCATCTTTTTCAGTTTTAGCGATGGGCCTATCTAACTGCATATATTTTTCCTTTCTTATATTTCCTCTTACAAAAGATTTCAAGACAAAACATATTCTATTTTTTATGGAAGCAAAAAGGATAAAGATATATATATTTCATTTTTTTATGAATGAAAAAAGGGGGGAAATGTGTACGTCTGTGTGTATGTAGTCTGCAGGAATTTAAATGTTTAGAATACAAGTTATACTGAATATTTTCCTTTAAAAACATATATCAATCTGCTCAGCTACTCCTTCTCGGTAACATGCTGCCTACAGTTCAAACACTATGTTCAACCTGACAGGTTCCTTTTAATTCACAGACAGTAGGATTACAGTTAATTTTACAGCCAGCAGGGGGAACTCTCACATCAAGAAGGCCACTCCCCTGCCAGCTTTTTTTACTTTATATTGTGGTAGATCACTGTACACAGTGATGCCACGCAGGAAGACTACTTTGCCTGATGTCCGGGAGTGCCATTATCACTTTCCTCTATAGAGAGGGAGGAGTTTAGTTATTGAGTAGGTCAGTCTATCCTACCCCCTCGTGGGGAGAGGTTGTGTGAGGAGTCTTGTCTGACTTAACCCCTGCTACGGGAAGGCAGCAGGCCTGGTCCTGTCTGGGCAGGTTCTGTTAGTCCTACGCCAACCTTATCACTGGAGGTTGTGCACATCCAAGCTGAAGCTAGAGCTTGAGGTACTCCAAAGCCAGTACAAGAGGTTCCTAGGATTCAAGTAAGAGACAGACTACAGCTAAACTAAGTTCCAGCAGAAGAGGAAAGTTCCTATTTACTCCAGCTAGCATAACAGAGCTAAGACTGTTGCAGAGAAGTATTTGCCTGCCATTAATGCTGATGACCAAGATACAGTTTGGAAACTGTTTGTATTACCAATTCCTGTCGAGTAAAAGCAACTGTTCAACGTTATTACAGTCTGGACTCCATTCATTCTACTCATCCACCATCCAAGTTCACCTACCCCTTTTGCTCTGCCTCAGACCACACCACGTCTGGGATCCAAGGATTTCCAGGTAGGAACACCGTGACATGTGTAAACAACATCTACAGAGATTGTAGCCCACCCTGCACCACTCTGGCAATCCTACTCTGGGTACCAACATTACCATCTACAAAAGGGAGCCTTGTGCTTCCACTGCTTAACCGCAGCTGGCGTCACGTTTATTTGTTCTATAAGTGGGACACCTCCTAAGAGGCAAGGGATACCTCAGACGCTGTCAGCTGCCCACTGCAAAGCAGGTGGTGTCATGACAGGCCGGGGACTCTTTCACTTAAAGGGCCCCCTGGCTGGAACCAGTCTGTGGGCATCACACTTACTGTGACCGCAACTGTCTAAAGTGGTCACAGCGATCTGCAGCGCTATAGGGCGCCAGCAGATCACAATGTAACCTGATGCTTTTATATGTCAGGTTGAAGAGTTTACTGCCATGACGTATATAGTTGTGCAGCGGTAAGCAAAAGGTTAAAACAAACCAACCTTTCCCAAAAGTCTATAAAGGCAGATTGCATGACTAGGGTCTGGATTTTATACACCAGGAACTGAATGAAGAGACTAAGAGGTGTTTCCCAATGCTTTTCCATATAGTGTATGTAGTCTCAATGTAGGAGCCTACTTCAACTATTACAAGTCTCCTAGATGGAGCTTTCAGAAGAATGCAGTTCCTTGATCTCCATTCTGCAGGGTGAGATGACCACATTAATCTGGGGAGATCCACACAATGAGGAAACCATACAAACATGGGGAGAACATGTTATTGTTATGGCTTACTAGCAGAAGGACCCGGCTTTGCATGGGTATATTTCATCTATTTCATTTTATGTTTCCGTGTGTCGTAAAAAGATATTGACAGTTTCCCCCATAACAGTGACCTCTACAGTACCCGCTCCTTTAACCTTGACCTCCACAGTGCCCGCCCTTTTAACATTGACCTCCACAGTGCCCGCCCCTTTAACAATGACCTTCACAGTGCCCGCCCCTTTAACAGTGACCTCCACAGTGCCCGCCCCTTTAGCATTGACCACCCCTTTAACAGTGACCTCCATAGTGGCCGCCCCTTTAACAGTGACCATCACAGTGCCCGCCCCTTTAACAGTGACTTCCACAGTGCCCGCCTTTTTAACAGTGACCTCCACAGTGCCTGCCCCTTTAACAGTGAATTTCACAGTGACCGCCCCTTTAACAGTGACGTCCCGTTAACAGTGACTTTCACAGTGACCGCCCTTTAACAGTGACTTTCACGGTGACCTCCCCTTTAACAGTGACTTTTACAATGACTGCCCCTTTACCAGTGACTGCCCCTTTAACAGTAACCGCCCCTTTAACAGTGACCGCCCCTTTAACAGGGACCTTCATAGCGCCCGCCCCTTTAATAACAGTGACCTCCACAGTGCCCGTCCATTTAATAACCGTGACCTCCACAGTGCCCGCCCCTTTAATAACAGTGACTTCCACTGTGCCCGCCCCTTTAAAAACAGTGACCTCCACAGTGCTCGCCCCTTTACGCAGTAAAGAAAAATGGCTGGGTTGTTATGGAAACTTGGAGTAAAACTGTGTTAATGGCAGTTGACATTTGAAAAGAAAGACTTGCAGGCTTGTATTGGCTAATGTGGGTCATTTTTTGGGAATATCTCAGGAACTTTACATCCTAGAGAGCTAAAACCTTCCCGGAGATCTGATGTACCTGTGTGCCAAATTTGGTGAAGATCGGTCTAGTCGTTTGGTTGCTCATAAAGAACAGACTGACAAACTCATTTTTATATATATAAGAGATATGGTATGCCTATACGTGAGATATTCAGTACGGTCTTTTCCAAATTTATGCTTGACATACCCACACGGGGTTCCTTATGCAGAGTGACTAATCAATAATTTGAGAATGACTCCCATCATTCAACAATTGCCTACTTTTATTCACTTCTACGTCACAAATAATAGAGTGGGCCATTTCCTTCTGTTTTGAGATTTGCTTTACTCACCCGTATAAGAACCAGTTCTCACACGTCCTCTTCATCAGAGATTGCGGAGGATCTGATTATGCAATATGCATTACAGTTGTTTTCTGTTCCAAGCAGCAGCCACACCAGGAGCCTCTCCTTCCCCCCAGGACCCTAAGGGAGCAGAAATCATCAACTGTATGATCATTACACCAGAATGTGTTCTCAGCGCCAAAGAGCTTACCTGCAGATTTTAATTTGACAGTGAAATGAGTGTCTGGAATCACTAATAGGATGGAGCAAACGCCCTCACGTCTCATAAAATCATTACTG
Source organism: Bufo bufo (assembly GCF_905171765.1). NCBI lineage: Eukaryota > Metazoa > Chordata > Amphibia > Anura > Bufonidae > Bufo > Bufo bufo. The sequence continues at coordinate 133,657,568 of NC_053392.1, read as the reverse complement.
CCCAGAGGCAGAGGCTTAGTATGTACTTATGTGCTTGACAGAAATGACGTGATTCTTCTTGAATCAATTATACACCAGCATATACCGGTAACCACTAGACCACCGCATTGAAATTTTCAGACATCAGTAGCGATTCCTATTGTTTAAAGGGAAAATCACCTGTAATCACAGTTTATTACCACTGTTTCAAAAAAATTAGTTGCTGCATATCGCTACTCCATAAATGCACTGGGTGACAACCACACATCAGCATAACTCTTTGTACTCTACTGTTGTCAAGAAATGAACATGCTTTATCTTTTTTTGCAGAAGTACGGATGTGGACAGCACACGGTGTGCTACCCGCATTTTTTGCGGCCCCATTGAAATGAATGGGTCTGCATGCATTTCACAAAATTGCAGAACGGATGTGGACCCATAAATACGATCGTGTGAATGTCCTTTTACAGGCGCAGAGTCAGGGCTGGTGCTACCATAAGGCAGACCAAGCGGCTGCCTTAGGGCGCACCCTGGGGGAGGGCTGAAAAATGTGACATGGAAGGGGAGAAATGTGACATAGGGGGGTGATTTGACATGGAGGGGGAGAAATGTGACATGGGGGGCATGATGGCTTACATGGGGGGCATGATAGATGGGGGATGATGGCTGACATGGGGGGCTAATGGCTGACATGGCGGCATGATGGCGGACATGGGGGGCTGATGGATGGGGGCTGATGTCTGACATGGGGGTCTAATCTAAAGGTCTGATTAACATTGTGGGTCTGATTGGGGCTGTGAGCTGAGGTCTGATTAACATTGGGGGTCTGATTGCTGGTCTGACCTGAGGTGTAATGGAAAATATTTTTTTCTTATTATCCTCCTCTAAAACCTAGGTGTGCCTTATGGGCCGGTGCGTCTTAGAGGGCGAATAATACGGTCCTCAAAACAGCGATTGTCTGAAGCAGAGAGAAGATACCAGGACCACACAGAGGAGAAGCCAGTGGCGCCAAAATGTAGCTTCGCTTGTGTTGGCAAAAATCCTTGCACCGACCCTGGGCAGAGTTCAGCTGGAATGAGTGTCGTTGAACAATGTAACAAGTAAATCAGTGCTCGTTTAAAGAACCCTTTACTCAGGCCAATGCAAACTGAATGGGGGATGAATGATCTTTACTATGTAAGGAGCTTCTAAGATGAGAATTGCTGATACTACGTGTGCAAATGGTTCACACTATATGTTTTATCTGTTTATTAGAGGTTTGCAGTCGTCCAGATGTGTTTTTAAATTATGGGTATGTTAGATATGTGTATTCCTCTGTAACCTCTCTTACCTGCTATTCATGGGTTGATTTTTTTCTTACTCCCTCTTTGTGTCTCTAGCCATTTACTTCCGATACTAACATAAGGCTAGATTTGATAGGTATACCTTTTGAGACATAGTTATATTGCTTTACATTTTCTTGTACCTTTTAATTATATATTCTTTTGGATACTGGCAGGTATTACATTGTATTTTAGATCTGCACATATTCTATGTAATTTTCCAGCATTATTTCAATATTATTGTTTATTATTAAAGCGCCATTCATTCCATAGCGCTGTACATATGAAAAGAGGTATACGTACTGTACATAATACAGGCAATTGCACTAAGCATAAACAAGACGAGTTACAAACTGGTACAGAAGGAGAGAGGGCCCTGCCCGTGAGGGGACAGGTTGTGGACGGCCTTGTATGTATTTGTTAGTATTTTGAACTTAATTCGCTGGGCAATGGGGAGCCAGTGAAGGGATTGGCAGAGGGGAGATGCAGAGGAGTAACAGGGTGAGAGGTGTATTAGTCGGGCAGCAGAGTTGAGGATAGATTGGAGGGGTGCGAGAGTGCTAGATGGAAGGCCACAGAGGAGAGTGTTGCTGTAGTCTAGGCGGGAGATGATGAGGGCATGTACAAGCATTTTCGCAGATTCAAAGTTAAGGAAAACACGGATGCAGGAGATGTTTTTAAGTTGGAGGCGGCAGGTGGTGGAAAGGGCTTGGATGTGCGGTCGGAAGGAGAGGGTAGAATCCAAGGTTACTCCAAAGCAGCGGACTTGGTTGACCGGGGAGACTGTGCAGCCATTGATCGTGATAGATAGGTCTGTTGGGGGGGGGGGGGGTTGAGCAAGATGGGGGGAAAGATGATGAATTCTGTTTTATCCATGTTAAGTTTTCGAAAGCAAGAGGAAAAGGAGGATATGGAAGAGAGGCATTGTGGGATTCTGGATAGTAAGGTGGTGATATCTGGACCAGAGAGGTAGATTTGTGTGTCGTCAGCATAAAAGTCATACTGAAAGCCATGGGACTCTATGAGCTATTCCAGGCCGAAAGTGTAGATAGAGAAGAGCAGGGGTCCTAGGACAGAGCCTTGGGGGACACCAACAGAGAAGGAATGAGACGAGGAGGTGGTGTGAGAGTGGGAGACGCTAAACGTCCGGTCTATGAGGTATGATGTGATCCAGGAGAGGGCCAGGTCAGTGATGCCAAGAGATGAGAGAGTTTGCAACAGAAGGGAGTGGTCAACAGTGTCAAAGGCAGAGGACAGGTCAAGGAGAAGGAGGACAGAGTAATGTTTTTTGGTTTTGGCTGTTAGTAGGTCATTGGTGACTTTGATAAGGGCAGTCTCAGTTGAGTGGGGGGGTCGGAAGCCAGATTGTAGCCGGTCAAAGAGGGAGCAGGAGGAGAGGTGAGAGGACAGTTCTGAATGAACATGTTGTTCAAGTAGCTTTGAGGCATACGGAAGAAGTAATATGGGGCGATAACTGGACAAAGAAGATGGGTCAAGTGAAGGTTTTTGAGGATGGGTGTAATGGTAGCATGTTTAAAAGCAGAGGGGAAGACACCAAAGGTTAGTGATAGGTTGAAGAGATGAGTTAGGGCTGGGATAAACACTTTGGTGAGGTTAGGGATGAGGTGGTATGGGATTGGGTCAAGTGCACAGGTAGTGAGATGTGATCTGAAGAGTAGAGTGGAGAGTATTTCTTCTGTAATGGTGGAGAAGTGGGTTTTGGGAGAAGAGGACCGAGCAGTTGTGTAGAGGGTCTGTGGAACTGTGTACTGAAGCTTTATATTATGTTGACTATGTTTTGTTTGAAGTATGTGGCAAAGTCCTCAGCTGAGATGAGAGGGTGAGGGCGCTGGGGGACAGAAAAGGTATTTAAAAGTGTGAAAAAGTTGTTTAGGGATGTGGGCCAGGGAAGGGAAGATATGAGAGATAAGAAGTAGGCCTGTTTTGCATCAGCAAGTGAGGATTTGAATATGAGGAGGGATTGCTTGTATGCGGTGAATTGATCTTTAGAATGGGATTTCTTTCATCGCCGTTCAGCAGCCCTGGAAGCTTGTCTGAGTTATTTGGTCAGGTTGGTGTGCCAGGGTTGTCTGTTGATTTTTCGGGTTTTGTTGTGTGTGAGGGGGGCAAAAGTGTCAAGATCTGAACTTATTGTGGTGTTATATAAGGTGATGGCAGCATCTGGGTCTTGGAGGGAACAAATGGTAGAGAGTGGGAGAAGAGAGTCAGAAAGCAAGCAAAAGTCAAGATTTTTAAGGTTCCTGCGGGGGGGGGGGGGGGGGGGGGGGGGGGATGCCGGTGTTTGGATCGGGGGAGCAGCAGAAGAGACCAATGAAGAGAAGGTGAGTAGGTTGTGGTCGGATAGGGGGAGAAGCGAATTAGAAAGGTTAGCTAGGGAGAAGAGGCGGGTAAAGATAAGATCCAGAGTGTGACCATCTCTGTGGGTGGGAGCTGAAGACCACTGTGAGAGTTTATTATTAGTACTATTGCTATATACTGAGGTATTCAAATATATTGTTCACCCATATGATATATACTATCTACATATTGAATTATTTATCAGAACTGCCACATATTTCTCTTTGGTGAGATATTTTTTTTTAAATAATTACTGTAATAATAAAGAATTTTGTATTTGCACACTCTGGGCTATTATGTCTCTTTTTTATTGTTTATGTCTCATATATGTTTTATGTGTTACTATATGTATTTTTTATTACATAAATCAATTTGGAGTAAAAAAAAAAAATGCATCAAAAAGGGAAATTAATCATGAATGGGATTTTTGTCGGTTTATCTTGAGTCTGAGTTGCCAGAATTTGCGCCCAATTGATCAAACATCGCAGGTTGCTTGATAAATCTGCCGCATCTTTTACCCCTTAAGGACCTCCGCCATATATGTACGACAGAAGTCCGGTCCCTAAACATGGCGCCCGCACTCACGTGCTGTGGGCACCATAGCTGCCAGGTTTATTTTAAATAGCAGAAACCCGCAGCACATGTATGCGGTCAGCCATAATGCTGATCGCATACATTTTACCCCTCAGATGCCGTGGTCATCTGACCACGGCATCTGATAAGTCCAGAAGCGGAAGTCGCGCTCTTCCGCTCTGGTAACAGCGTTCCCCGACTGAGATTGGAGAACCTGTTACATCGCTGAAATACACCGAAGTCTCAAGCAGGCTTTGGCGTCTATTTCAGGAATATACCAATACAGGCCACTAGGTGGCAGCATTGTAGAGTCTCAGTTGATCTCCATTTACGAGGTATTACTTGTCTCATAGCGAAAACAAAGAGTATGAATGTTCCCCCCGGGAACAACCAGCCCGGGAAAACAGATAAAATGGCAACTTTGGGTGAGGGAGGTATAGAAGACCAGTAAAGAGAATTATATAGGGCAAATACATCTTGTCACAGAGGAGCTACACCTGGGCAGTCCCACCAGATGTGCAGCATTGTACCAACCGCTGCTGAACAACGCCAACAGGTATCAGGTACAGAAGGATAAAACTAGTGAAGCGTCACCGGCATCCTATCTTGTAGTGAAGTTCCTGTGGCCTACACGACACTGATGATTTATGAGTAAATAATAAAGACCTACGCCATTGCTCTACGGTAAGGGTGATGCCCATTTCTTCCTCCCAAGCAGAAATAAACTGCCGGTGGGGTATTTATAGCCCTGTCCCCAATTTCCTCAGTGTTAAGTAAGTTATAGATAAGTGAGATCGCGTGTCCAGGCCCAACAGGAACTTTTATACCCCTGAGAACAAAGGAGAGATCATTAGTATAATTCAAGTTCGCAGTGTACCGCAGTCCATAGACACCAATATGCTTCATACATTACATCATTGATACCTTAATATTAATTTCTGTGACCACATTAGAACATTTATCATATGTAAGAAAAGTCACACCTTCTGTATACTTCGCAGTTCTTGATTGGTTAAATGTTCTTGTTATGTGACAACCTCAAAACATCAATATGCATAAGGAGACTTACTTGGAGGGAATACGGTGGCTCTCCTGTGTGGGCAATATGCAAGGTGCACGTGTCTAAGCTGACTCACCCAGTCAGAAAAGGCAGGCGTATAGGAACATAGGAAGACAGGCACTGTATATGAGGTCACCAGCAGATATCAACAAAGGACAAGGGATAGTGTGCATATGATAAAAACTATATTTATTTGGGTAGTAATAAAAACGTTATCAATATAGGTCAATCCCAATGTACGGGGAGAGGAGTGGGTGGTGTAAAATAGATGAATGGATAAATGAATAAAGAAAAAGAAAAATAATGTGAAAATGTGATGATAAAACACCCTGTATTGGGCTATAAGTCCAGAATCATGGTATGTAGAACTTTAAATATTAGACAAATATAGTCAATAGTCTGAGATTGATTCAGTTGATTAAAATAGGTAAAAAGTAAAAAGTTAGTACAAAGATCTAAATTGTGACAGGTTTTTTTTTTGGTTTTTTTTAGAGAAATTTTATTTTATTTTCTAAAAGATAAAATACAGCAATCTTCTATTTCAGTATCACAAAACGGTAAGATAGAAATACATTAAAAGATTCATTTCATCCTGTATTGAATTTCCATTTTATTTATATACCCCCCTATCCCTCCCCCCAACTCCCCCTTTTTCTTTCCGCGGGGCTGCTGTGTCTACATTTTAATCTTTATTTCCAGTTGCCCCCTTTTCCTTTTCACAGGACTGCCGTATCTACATCGCCTGTCGTTATTTCCAATTGCCCCATATCCGCCGCCAGACTGCCTTTTTCCCTGCTGTTTGGGCTAGAATGTTCTCGTACTGCCTAACCCTATTCATCCACTCCACCCATTCCTGGAAACTGGGGTATTTAATAGTGCCCCAGTGTTTAACAATTATTATTTTAGCTAGCGCAATGCCCCGAAGCCACAATATCTGCTCAGTTTTATTTTGGTCTGTCTCTGGGAATGTACCCAGGATGGCGTAGTCAATGCATGCCTGGTACTTCATAGGGGAGCAGTCCTGCAGCTTCCGAAATATTTTAAGCCAATATTCCTTTATCCCTGGGCATTCCCACAGCAGATGTTTATAGTCTCCTCTGTCTTTGTTACACTTATAGCAGTTCTGTCTCTTGTCTTTATAAATGATATGCAGTAGTGCTGGTGTATAATAGAGGCGGTGTATCGTTTTCAAAAGGATCCATGCATGAGCCGGTGACACAGTCGATCTCTTAATATTTCTGTACACGGTGTTCCACATAATAGGTTCCCGTTTATGTAGGTCTCTTTCCCATTTAGCCTCACCCCTAAATGTAATCGTTTTTGTGTATTCATGTTTAAGCTTAGCATATATATGTGATATAGAGGTGTCATATCTTGACAGAAATCTAAGAAAGTGTTCCTTACTATCTTCAAATAATTCTTATTCTCTGTGTAATATATAGCGTGACGTAATTGTTCATATCGAAATCTATCAATGAATCCCAATTTAATGTCTGGTAGTATTTCATTTAAGGGCTTAATCAGTCCTTGATGAAAAACTTGTGCTATTAAATATATCCCATGTTTTTCCCAGTATTCAGAGTGGCCTAATTGCATAACTTGTGGTAAGTGTGCATTCCCCCATAGTGGGGTGTACTGAACTGCTTCAGATGCACCCACCATATCTCTAGTTTGTTGCCAGATATACCCAAGCATTCTACTAAACGGGTTTATTATAGTCTTAAAAATACCAGTTTCCAGAATATGAAAGAAATACCCGTTTCCAGAATATGAAAGAGATGGCTTCGTGAGGGATCGGTCATGTCAGACTAATTTAATCAGTTTCTATGAGGAGGTAAGTTCTAGACTTGACAGCGGCGAATCAATGGATGTCGTATATCTGGACTTCTCCAAAGCATTTGACACTGTATCGCATAAAAGGTTAGTATATAAAATGAGAATGCTCGGACTGGGAGAAAACATCTGTATGTGGGTAAGTAACTGGCTGAGTGATAGAAAACAGAGGGTGGTTATTAACGGTACACACTCAGATTGGGTCACTGTCACTAGTGGGGTACCTCAGGGGTCAGTCTTGGGCCCTATTCTCTTCAATATATTTATTAATGATCTTGTAGAAGGCTTGCATAGTAAAGTATCAATTTTCGCAGATGACACTAAACTGTGTAAAGTAATTAACACTGAAGAGGACAGTATACTACTACAGAGGGATCTGGATAGATTGGAGGCTTGGGCAGATACGTGGCAGATGAGGTTTAACACTGATAAATGTAAAGTTATGCACATGGGAAGGAAAAATGCAAGTCACCCGTACATACTAAATGGTAAAACACTCGGTAACACTGACATGGAAAAGGATCTAGGAATTTTAATAAACAGCAAACTAAGCAGCAAAAACCAGTGTCAGGCAGCTGCTGCCAAGGCCAACAAGATAATGGGTTGCATCAGAAGGGGCATAGATGCCCGTGATGAGAACATATTCCTACTACTTTACAAATCACTGGTCAGACCACACATGGAGTACTGTGTACAGTTCTGGGCTCCTGTAAACAAGGCAGACATAGCAGAGCTGGAGAGGGTTCAGAGGAGGGCAACTAAAGTAATAACTGGAATGGGGCAACTACAGTACCCTGAAAGATTATCAAAATTAGGGTTATTCACTTTAGAAAAAAGACGACTGAGGGGAGATCTAATTAATATGTATAAATATATCAGGGGTCAGTACAGAGATCTCTCCCATCATCTATTTATCCCCAGGACTGTGACTGTGACGAGGGGACATCCTCTGCGTCTGGAGGAAAGAAGGTTTGTACACAAACATAGAAGAGGATTCTTTACGGTAAGAGCAGTGAGACTATGGAACTCTCTGCCTGAGGAGGTGGTGATGGTGAGTACAATAAAGGAATTCAAGAGGGGCCTGGACGTATTTCTGGAGCTTAATAATATTACAGGCTATAGCTACTAGAGAGGGGTCGTTGATCCAGGGAGTTATTCTGATTGCCTGATTGGAGTCGGGAAGGAATTTTTTATTCCCCTAAAGTGGAGAAAATTGCCTTCTACCTCACAGGGTTTTTGGCCTTCCTCAGGATCAACTTGCAGGATAACAGGCCGAACTGGATGGACAAATGTCTTTTTTCGGCCTTATGTACTATGTTACTATGTTACTATGTTACTATCTACAGTGCTCCCCAAAGAAAAGGCAAATGCATTTGTTCTTTCGATTCCTCACACACCATCTCAATTGGGCAGCTAGATAGTATCCTTTTAAGAAAGGGATGGAGATTCCACCCTCTTCTTTATACAGATACTGAATCATTAAAGAGGGTCTCTAACTTATTGAAAAACTTATCTTCTATCATAATTGGGCTAGCGTTGAAAACATATAGTAACATTGGTAATAATGTCATTTTAATAAGCGCTATTCGATTAATTTGTGACAGAGGGAGTTTTAACCATGTTCTAATTTTTTCCCTAACTTTATCTATTATTGGGAGTATATTCAGTTTCAAATAATGTTCCAATTTGGACCCTATCTGGATACCCAGATACATTAAGGAGTCTGCTGGGGTCAATATACTAACCCGGAAATTGTGGCCCAGTGGAACCGGGCGTCTTAATGGAAGAAATTTAGATTTTTCCCAGTTTATATCGTATCCAGACAGGGATCCAAACTCATCCAGACTTTCCATAACCCTTGGCAAATTTATGTACCCCTTCCCCAAGAAGAGCAGCATATCATCTGCGTATAAACTGATTTTATCAGCTTCTCCCTCGCACCCGAAGTCGGCTATTTCCACATCTTTTCTGATTTTACATGCAATTGGCTCCAGGAACAGCGAGAAGAGCAAGGGGGAGAGGGGGCAGCCCTGGCGTGTTCCTCGGTTCAGGGGAAATGGGGCAGAGTACTCACCGTTAATTCGGACCCTGGATACCGGGTTTTGGTACAGAATACGAACCCATCTGGAGAAATATTCACCTATCCTCACCCGCGACAATACTCTCCAAAGGAAGGACCACTCCACCCTGTCAAAGGCCTTAGCGGCATCCAAGGACAGGATGGAGCAGTCCTCCCCATCCCCCACCTGAATGTTCAAGAAAGCTCGCCTTATATTATCCTGTATGTTCCTTTTGGGAATGAACCCGGTTTGGTCTGCATGGACAACTTTGTGTATGATACACTGCTCAAAAAAATAAAGGGAACACTTAAACAACACAATGTAACTCCAAGTCAATCACACTTCTGTGAAATCAAACTGTCCACTTAGGAAGCAACACTGAGTGACAATCAATTTCACATGCTGTTGTGCAAATGGGATAGACAACAGGTGGAAATTATAGGCAATTAGCAAGACACCCCCAATAAAGGAGTGGTTCTGCAGATGGTGACCTGACCACTTCTCAGTTCCTATGCTTCCTGGCTGATGTTTTGGTCACTTTTGAATGCTGCCGGTGCTTTCACTCTAGTGGTAGCATGAGACGGAGTCTACAACCCACACAAGTGGCTCAGGTAGTGCAGCTTATCCAGGATGGCACATCAATGCGAGCTGTGGCAAGAAGGTTTGCTGTGTCTGTCAGCGTAATGTCCAGAGCATGGAGGCGCTACCAGGAGACAGGCCAGTACATCAGGAGACGTGGAGGAGGCCGTAGGAGGGCAACAACCCAGCAGCAGGACCGCTACCTCCGCCTTTGTGCAAGGAGGAACATGATGAGCACTGCCAGAGCCCTGCAAAATGACCTCCAGCAGGCCACAAATGTGCATGTGTCTGCTCAAACGGTCAGAAACAGACTCCATGAGGGTGATATGAGGGCCTGACGTCCACAGGTGGGGGTTGTGCTTACAGCCCAACACCGTGCAGGACGTTTGGCATTTGCCAGAAAACACCAAGATTGGCAAATTCGCCACTGGCGCCCTGTGCTCTTCACAGATGAAAGCAGGTTCACACTGAGCACATGTGACAGATGTGACAGAGTCTGGAGACGCCGTGGAGAACGTTCTGCTGCCTGCAACATCCTCCAGCATGACCGGTTTGGCATTTGGTCAGTAATGGTGTGAGGTGGCATTTCTTTGGAGGGCTGCACAGCCCTCCATGTGCTCGCCAGAGGTAGCCTGACTGCCATTAGGTACCGAGATGAGATCCTCAGACCCCTTGTGAGACCATATGCTGGTGCGGTTGGCCCTGGGTTCCTCCTAATGCAAGACAATGCTAGACCTCATGTGGCTGGAGTGTGTCAGCAGTTCCTGCAAGACAAAGGCATTGATGCTATGGACTGGCCCGCCCGTTCCCCAGACCTGAATCCAATTGAGCACATCTGGGACATCACGTCTCGCTCTATCCACCAACGTCACGTTGCACCACAGACTGTCCAGGAGTTGGCAGATGCTTTAGTCCAGGTCTGGGAGGAGATCCCTCAGGAGACCGTCTGCCACCTCATCAGGAGCATGCACAGGCGTTGTAGGGAGGTCATACAGGCACGTGGAGGCCACACACACTACTGAGCCTCATTTTGACTTGTTTTAAGGACATTACATCAAAGTTGGATCAGCCTGTAGTGTGTTTTCCACTTTAATTTTGAGGGTGACTCCAAATCCAGACCTCCATGGGTTAAAAAATTTAATTTCCATTTTTTTTTTTGTGTGATTTTGTTGTCAGCACATTCAACTATGTAAAGAACAAAGTATTTCAGAACAATATTTAATTAATTCAGATCTAGGATGTGTTATTTTTGTGTTCCCTTTATTTTTTTGAGCAGTGTATATTCTTTTAAACCACTAAATTGTGACAGGTTTAAAAGAATATATCAGCAGCATTCCAAATCCGATGTATGTGTATACACAGCTAAGCGAAAGTTATTTCGCTGAATAACTGAATAACTTTCGCATAGCTGTGTATACACATACAGTACAGACCAAAAGTTTGGACACACCTTCTCATTCAAAGAGTTTTCTTTATTTTCATGACTATGAAATTTGTAGATTCACACTGAAGGCATCAAAACTATGAATTAACACATGTGGAATTATATACATAACAAACAAGTGTGAAACAACTGAAAATATGTCATATTCTAGGTTCTTCAAAGTAGCCACCTTTTGCTTTGATTACTGCTTTGCACACTCTTGGCATTCTCTTGATGAGCTTCGAGAGGTAGTCCCCTGAAATGGTTTTCACTTCACAGGTGTGCCCTGTCAGGTTTAATAAGTGGGATTTCTTGCCTTATAAATGGGGTTAGGACCATCAGTTGCGTTGAGGAGAAGTCAGGTGGATACACAGCTGATAGTCCTACTGAATAGACTGTTAGAATTTGTATTATGGCAAGAAAAAAGCAGCTAAGTAAAGAAAAACGAGTGGCCATCATTACTTTAATAAATGAAGGTCAGTCAGTCAGCCGAAAAATTGGGGAAACTTTGAAAGTAAGGGCTATTTGACCATGAAGGAGAGTGATGGGGTGCTGCGCCAGATGACCTGGCCTCCACAGTCACCGGACCTGAACCCAATCGAGATGGTTTGGGGTGAGCTGGACCGCAGAGTGAAGGCAAAAGGGCCAACAAGTGCTAAGCATCTCTGGGAACTCCTTCAAGACTGTTGGAAGACCATTTCAGGGGACTACCTCTTGAAGCTCATCAAGAGAATGCCAAGAGTGTGCAAAGCAGTAATCAAAGCAAAAGGTGGCTACTTTGAAGAACCTAGAATATGACATATTTTCAGTTGTTTCACACTTGTTTGTTATGTATATAATTCCACATGTGTTAATTCATAGTTTTGATGCCTTCATAGTCATGAAAATAAAGAAAACTCTTTGAATGAGAAGGTGTGTCCAAACTTTTGGTCTGTACTGTACATCGGATTTGGAATGCTGCTGATATATTCTTTTAAACCTGTCACAATTTAGATCTTTGTACTAACTTTTTACCTATTTTAATCAACTGAATCAATCTCAGACTATTGACTATATTTGTCTAATATTTAAAGTTCTACATACCATGATTCTGGACTTATAGCCCAATACAGGGTGTTTTATCATCACATTTTCACATTATTTTTCTTTTTCTTTATTCATTTATCCATTCATCTATTTTACACCACCCACTCCTCTCCCCGTACATTGGGAGTGACCTATATTGATAACGTTTTTATTACTACCCAAATAAATATAGTTTTTATCATATACACACTATCCCTTGTCCTTTGTTGATATCTGCTGGTGACCTCATATAGAGTGCCTGTCTTCCTATGTTCGTATAAGGAGACTTACGCCTCTTTATACTTCATGATAAATCATTGGCCAAAAGTTTTCTAGCACATATGAGCATGAACATCTTTAACCATAGATCAATCTTCCTCTGATCTCATTGTCCTTACAAGTGTTTGTTTACCATAAAATAAGGAAGCTGACAAGCGTTCAATAATCAAGTATCTAGAAGAACCAGTGAAGTACATAAATATGTCACTTAAGACTTCATGATCTCATAACTAGCTAAGGCTACTTTCACACTTGCGCTTGATCGGATCCGTTCTGAACGGATCCGATCATATTAATGCAGACGGAGGCTCCGTTCAGTACGGATCCGTCTGCATTAATAACTTAGAAAAATTTCTAAGTGCGAAAGTAGCCTGAGCGGATCCGTTCAGACTTTCAATGTAAAGTCAATGGGGGACGGATCCGCTTGAAGATTGAGCCATATGGTATCATCTTCAAGCGGATCCGTTCCCATTGACTTACATTGTAAGTCTGGACGGATCCGCACGCCTCCGCACGGCCAGGCGGACACCCGAACGCTGCAAGCAGCGTTCAGCTGTCCGCCTGGCCGTGCGGAGCGGAGGCTGAACGCCGCCAGACTGATGCAGTCTGAGCGGATCCGCATCCATTCAGACTGCATCAGGGCCTGGACGGAAGCGTTCTGCTCCGCTCGTGAGCCCCTTCAAACGGAGCTCACGAGCGGACAGCAGAACGCTAGTGTGAAAGTAGCCTTATCCTAATCAGAAAATATATGTTTTAATTGATCATCTTGAGACCTCTCTTTTCTAGCGAAATTATTCACCCATAACCTAGCTATTGCTTCACTTTTAACTCTCTGATGAACTTTAAGGTAGAAATATAAGATAGAAATACAAGATGTCTGACTGACAACATGGTGGACCCACGGGTAGTATATTACATTCGTTCTGGGGATCGGATGGGGTCTCAGCACCGATCAAAACTTTTGACATATCTAATGACATATCAAAAGTTTTATGCTCGCCTCTAAACCCAGAAGGCACAGCACTGGAATTACATCCCATACTAGCTCTTCCTGCTCCGAGCATTGCCCCAGTGCAAGCTGCCCTTCACAGCTTCCATTCAGCAATGAATGTGATGTCAGTAATGATGCTCATCAGTCAGGTCCATAAATATTGGGACATTGACACAATTCTAACATTTTTGGCTCTATACACCACCACAATGGATTTGAAATGAGCGAACAAGATGTGCTTTAACTGCAAACTGTCAGCTTTAATTTGAGGGTATTTACATTCCAATTCAGGTGAACGGTGTAGGAATTACAACAGTTTTCATATGTGCCTCCCACTTATTAAGGGATTAAAAGTAATGGGACAATTGTCTTCTCAAGCGGTTCCATGGCCAGGTGTGTGTTATTCCCTCATTATCCCAATTACAATGAGCAGGTAAAAGATCCAGAGTTCATTTCAAGTGTGCTATTTGCATTTGGAATCTGTTGCTGTCAACTCTCAAGATGAGATCCAAAGAGCTGTCACTATCAGTGAAGCAAGCCATCATTAGGCTGGAAAAAGCACAACAAACCCATCAGAGAGATAGCAAAAACATTAGGCGTGGCCAAAACAACTGTTTGGAACATTTTTTAAAAGAAGTAACGCATCAGTGAGCTCAGCAACACCAAAAGACCCGGAAGACTACGGAAAACAAACTGTGGTGGATGACGGAAGAATCTTTCCCTGGTGAAGGAAAACACCCTTCACAACGTTGGTCAGATCAGAACACTCTCCAGGAGGTAGGTGTATGTGTGTCAAAGTCAACATCAAGAGAAGACTTCACCAGAGTGAATACAGAGGGTTCACCACAAGATGTACACCATTGGTGAGCCTCAAAAACAGGAAGGCCAGATTAGAGTTTGTCAAACGACATCTATAAAAGCCTTCACAGTTCTGGAACAACATCCTATGGACAGATGAGACCAAGATCAACTTGTACCAGAGTGATGGGAAGAGAAGAGTATGGAGAAGTAAAGGAACTGCTCATGATCCTAAGCATACCACCTCATCAGTGAAGCATGGTGGTGGTGAGTGTCATGGCGGGGCATGTATGGCTGCGAATGGAACTGGTTCTATTGTATTTATTGATGATGTGGACTGCTGACAAAAGCAGCAGGATGAATTCTGAAGTGTTTCGGGCAATATTATCTGCTCATATTCAGCCAAATGCTTCAGAACTCATTGGATGGCGCTTCACAGTGCAGATGGACAATGACCCAAAGCATACTGCAAAAGCAACCAAAGAGTTAGTTTTAAGGAAAGAAGTGGAATGTTAAGCAATGGCCAAGTCAATCACCTGCCTGAATCATGCATTTCACTTGCTGAAGACAAAACTGAAGGGAAATGCCCCAAGAACAAGCAGGAACTGAAGACAGTTGCAGTAGAGGCCTGACAGAGCATCCCCAGGGATGAAACCCAGCGTCTGGTGATGTCTATGCGTTCCAGACTTCAGGCTGTAATTGACTGCAAAGGATTTGCAACCAAGTATTAAAAGTGAAAGTTTGATTATGATTATTATTCTGGCTCATTACTTTTGGTCCCTTAACAAGTAGGAGGCACATATGCAAACTGTTGTAATTCCTACCTGATTTGGATGTAAATACCCTCAAATTAAAGCTCACAGTCTGCAGTTAAAGCACATCTTGTTCGTTTCATTTCAAATCCATTGTGGTGGTGTATAGATCCAAAATGTAAAAATTGTGTCGATGTCCAAATATTTATGGACCTGGCTGTACATTGCCTTGCCTGAAAGAAAGGCTGCTAAATCCGGAACTGCAGGGCCGTGGAAGTCCTGAAAAGATGACTAGGGCTTTGATAATACCCCAGCAGAGATGGAGGAATCGGGGCATTTGGAAGGGTAAGTAATTTGCAAAGGCTGTTCTTTCAACAGGTAGAAGGAAATCCTCTTTTTGACAATTGTCCATTATAATTTATGCTTAAGAAGAAGCAGAACACCTTGGTCAGCCTAGATCAGTGATACCCAAACTTACTACCATAGTTGAACTACAAAAAATGTATACTCTGATGGAACCCCCTACTCCAATTCCCCCTTTAAAGAAACTTGCCTTACTGATTGACTGACCACTTATATGTGACATCATCATTTCTGGTCCAACAGAGACTCCATATCCCAAGGACCGGACACACAGAGCCATAACAAAGGAACCTTTAGCAGGTAAGTAAAGCATTTTTTTGTTTGTTTTATAAGCTTTTTGCCACCCAGATAATTTTAAAAGCTGTCAGACAAACGTTTGAATTCAAATTATATATTCTTTCTAATTGTCCATGAGTTAAAGGGGTTATCTAGAGGACTTTCTACTCCTTCTGCGGATGGGCAGCAGGTCATATGAGACAAACACCTGCATCTTTCAGGATGCATTGCAATTACCTCTTGCTAAAGGGGTTATCCAAGACCAAAAAAGACCTCCCAGACATGGCAGACCCGCACTGGGGATGATACTCACCTATGATGTCACATGCCATAAGGGAACAGGTCACCATTGTGGCTTGTGATTGGCTGCAGCGGGCACGTGTCCCTCCGATGATGGATGTCGATACCAGAACAGAAGGGAGCGGAAGTGCAAGTCCGGGAGCCACACAGACGGAATCAAGCAGAGGGGAACAGGTGAGTATCATGACCAGTGCGAGAGGTCTGTTTGGGTCTCAGATAAACCTTTTAATTCCTTCCTTCCCTGCATACAAAATACTCCCGTAAAAAATAGTCTCATACATAGTATGTCATGCCCCCACAATTTCCTTCTACACTGTCTAGACAGAGATATAGCTATATATTTCTATGAATTTGGAAGGGAAGATGAATGAAAAAGGTGTCTGGGCCACCTGCTTCTGTATGAGATCACTACATCAGCACTGAGAGGAGGACGTGATCAGTGAAGCTACTGAACATGTTAGTCCACCTCTGAATACAGGAGAAAGTGGACCAGAAGTATAAACAGCAGGGGGCACTACCAAAGTGGAAAATGTACATAAACAATATTTTTATATCATGTGTATTGTAATACTACTTCAAATGAAATGCCCTATTCATTGCTTAGTAATACTATTCATAGGATAACCATGGTAGGGCTATGAAGTCTGAGTCAAAGCTAGTTTTGGGTAGAGTCAGTAAAGACTAAAAAAAAATATTATCTGTTCCTAATATTGAGTAATAAATTTAATAACTTTAATATAAATTTAGAAATGTTAATCATAAATTTATTTTATGTTCTATCAATCTAAGGCCCTTATCAAAAATATAACAAGCAGGGTGTTGCATTGGTGGTGAATAATCAGTTATTACATCTCCTGTGTTCTCTTCTATCTTTTATATTATAAACAGTGATAAGCAGGATGTTGTATTTATGATAGAAAATCAGTTCTTACCATCCCTTATATTATAAACAGTAACAAGCAGGGTGTTCTAGTGGTGATAGATAATCATCTTTCCTGTGTGCTCTCCTTTCCTTATACTATAACCAGTGATAAGCAGGGTGTTCTAGTGGTGATAATCAGTTCTCCCCTGTCCTGTATACTATAAACAATGATAAGCACAGTGTGCTAGTGGTGATAGATAATCAGTTCTCACCTCTCCTGTGTTCCCTCCGGTCCCTTATACTATAAACAGTGATAAACATGGTGTTCTAGTGTTGATAATCAGTTCTCACCTCTCTTCTGCTTGCTCCTGGCCCTGATACTACAGTGATAAGCAGGGTGTTCTAGTGATGATCGATGTAACAGCGGCTGCTGTACGCCGCTGTTCCCTCGCTGATCACCGCAGTCCTGGGCGCCGCGCTTGGTGGTGACCTTTGGTCGGTGCTTCCCATTTCACCGCTGCGGGCCTGGGCTCTGTTTCTGTAGGTGGTATTGCTTTTGAGGATTCCGCTCCACAGCTTCCACTCAGCCCTGGACACAGCATTAGGTCGGCTGGTTTCGTGTTTCACTGCTCTAAGGGCAGAGCGCATCACTCCCTGGGCTGTGTGGGTTAGTTGGGGTGACCTCGCTGACCAACCCTGGCTCTCCTGCAGGTATTTAGGTGGCTCAGCCCTCTTCCCAAATGCCTCAGTGTCAAGGTCCTTGAGTTTGCTGGTTCCTGATACTCTTGTGTGCTCCTGATTTATACAAACCGGATTCCAAAAAAGTTGGGACACTATACAAATCGTGAATAAAAACTGAATGCAATGATGTGGAGGTGCCAACTTCTAATATTTTATTCAGAATAGAACATAAATCACGGAACAAAAGTTTAAACTGAGAAAATGTACCATTTTAAGGGAAAAATATGTTGAATCAGAATTTCATGGTGTCAACAAATCCCCAAAAAGTTGGGACAAGGCCATTTTCACCACTGTGTAGCATCTCCCCTTCTTCTTACAACACTCAACAGACGTCTGGGGACCGAGGAGACCAGTTTCTCAAGTTTAGAAATAGGAATGCTCTCCCATTCTTGTCTAATACAGGCCTCTAACTGTTCAATCGTCTTGGGCCTTCTTTGTTGCACCTTCCTCTTTATGATGCGCCAAATGTTCTCTATAGGTGAAAGATCTGGACTGCAGACTGGCCATTTCAGTACCCGGATCCTTCTCCTACGCAGCCATGATGTTGTGATTGATGCAGAATGTGGTCTGGCATTATCTTGTTGAAAAATGCAGGCTCTTCCCTGAAAGAGATGACGTCTGGATGGGAGGATATGTTGTTCTAGAACCTGAATATATTTTTCTGCATTGATGGTGCCTTTCCAGACATGCAAGCTGCCCATGCCACACGCACTCATGCAACCCCATACCATCAGAGATGCAGGCTTCTGAACTGAGCGTTGATAACAACTTGGGTTGTCTTTGTCCTCTTTGGTCCGGATGACATGGCGTCCCAGATTTCCAAAAAGAACTTCGAATCGTGACTTGTCTGACCACAGAACAGTCTTCCATTTTGCCACACTCCATTTTAAATGATCCCTGGCCCAGTGAAAACGCCTGAGCTTGTGGATCTTGCTTAGAAATGGCTTCTTCTTTGCACTGTAGGGTTTCAGCTGGCAACGGTGGATGGCACGGTGGATTGTGTTCACTGACAATGGTTTCTGGAAGTATTCCTGAGCCCATTCTGTGATTTCCTTTACAGTAGCATTCCTGTTTGTGGTGCAGTGTCGTTTAAGGGCCCGGAGATCACGGGCATCCAGTATGGTTTTACGGCTTTGACCCTTACGCACAGAGATTGTTCCAGATTCTTTGAATCTTCGGATGATGTTATGCACAGTTGATGATGATAGATGCAAAGTCTTTGCAATTTTTCGCTGGGTAACACCTTTCTGATATTGCTCCACTATCCTTCTGCGCAACATTGTGGGAATTTGTGATCCTCTACCCATCTTGGCTTCTGAGAGACACTGCCACTCTGAGAAGCTCTTTTTATACCCAATCATGTTGCCAATTGACCTAATTAGTGTTAATTGGTCTTCCAGCTCTTCGTTATGCTCAAATTTACTTTTTCCAGCCTCTTATTGCTACTTGTCCCAACTTTTTGGGGATTTGTTGACACCGTGTAAATTGCAATCAACGTATTTTTCCTTTAAAATTATACATTTACTCGGATTAAACATTTGATCTGTCATCTACGTTCTATTACAAATAAAATATTGACATTTGCCATCTCCACATCATTGCATTCAGTTTTTATTCACAATTTGTTTAGTGTCCCAACTTTTTTGGAATCCGGTTTGTACTTCGTTCCTGGACTCTGCTTATCGTCTGATCCCTGCCTGCTTGCCTTGTCTCTCCTGTAGTTGACCTGGATTGCCTGATCTGTACCTGTGCCGCCTACCCTGACCTTTTGCCTGTCTAATTACGCCTCAGCCTCATCCTTTGCTACTGCACTGTTGCTCCTGGTAACGAACCCGCCTGCCTGACTACACGTGTACTTCTGGTACCTACCGAGGTATCTCCTGGTCCGCCTGGACCAACTGCCACTGTCTCTGGGATTTCTCTGGAGTAGCCCCTGGCAACTATCCTAAAGGCTCAAGTCTATCCTCACAATCTGAGACTCTAGTGAAAACCAGGTAGTTGCTTAGACACGCCCCTCCAGAGTATAGCCAGTCAGTGGCACAGTAGGTTCACACCCGCTGATCCGTGACAATAATCAGTTTTCTCCTCTCCCTTATACTAGGAATACGCAAAGTGTTCTAGTAGTGATTAAAAATCAATTCTCACCTCTCCTGTGTGCTCTCCTCTCCCTTATACTATAAACAGGGTGTTCTAGTGGTGATATATAATCAGTTGTCACCTCTCCTGTCCTTTACACTATAAAAAGTGATAAGCAGGGTGTTCTAATGGTGATAGACAATGAGTTCTCACCTCTCCTGTCCCTTATACTATAACCAGTGATAAGCAGGGTGTTCTAGTGGTGATAATCAGTTCTCACCTCTCCTGTATTTTTTCTTCTTTCTTATGCTATAATCAGTGACAATTAGGGTTCTATAGTAGTGATAAATAATCAGCTCTCACCTCTCTTGGCCCCTATACTAATATTAAGCAGGGCGTTGTAGTGGTGATAGATAATCAGTTCTCACCTCTTCTGTCTTCTCTCCTGTCCCTTATACTATAAACAGTGATAAGCAGGGTGTTGTAGTGATGATAGAAAATCAGCTCTCCCCTTCATGTGTTCTCCCTTGTCATTTATACTAGTAATAAGCAGGGTATTCTAGTGGTGATAATCATCTCTCACCTTTCCTCTGTTCTCCCCTGTCCTTATACCAGAAACAGTGATAAGCAGGGTGTTCTAGTGGTGATAGATAATCAGTTCTCACCTCTCCTGTGTTCTCTCCTGTCCCTTATACTGTAAACAGTGATAACCTGTATGTAGGTGCACATCAGAGTTTTCTTTATTCGGCTTGTAATAAAATCCAACAAAGATGTTCACAAAGGTGATGTTTCTGCGTTTTCTGTACAGGGAGTGGAAGTGGTTTCCACACCTATCAGGGGGGGCGATCGCAAACAGAAGCTTCTAAGTAGGGAAACATATTGGATGTTCATTCTAGATACTTGCATACCAAAAGGTCTGAACAAGAAACATGATTTAACTCTGCAATATATGTAGTGCATCAATATGTTTATATGTTTATATGTGGTCTCTGAGCGGTTAATACTGTGAAGCACTGCGTCCCCACCCACATGCTCCAGGGAGGATCCACTAATCCAGGAGCACCTGGGTCTGGGACACAGTCTCCAATTAACTAAGAAGGAGGAGTTACCCATTTGTGTGGTATATAAAGTTTGTGTTTTTAGTACACCTTTGTATTGTCTTGAAGAAGGGCTCAATACCACAGCCCGAAACGCGTCACAATCTTGTGTCTCTCCATGTGACATCTTTGTTGGATTTTATTACAAGCCGAATAAAGAAAACTTTTTATATGCTGAAGCTGGAATCAACCTTTCTCTTTGTTCTTGGACTTATCAAGTGTGGCTAGGTTCAAGCCACTTTCCTTTTCCGTGCTTCAGGCAGGTGACCAGAGGTGAGAGCTGCTAAAATCCTTTCCTTTATCGTAGGTGCACATCACTATGACGAAATACATATACAAACGGAAAATACAAATGTGATAGCACTCTGCATCCAGCATTCTGCCCTGCCTCCATGCTGGATGAGGCACTGGTGTACATTTTGGCCAAAGCGTAATAAGCCACTCACCACGTCAAGGTCGCCTCTATTGAGTGGTCCCTAACACTAGTTCCTACCTGTTTATGGGCCATGACAGCCACACAAAGTCCAGGGAATGCAGGTCAGCGTGCACGCCAAGCACACTCTGCCTTTTAACCCCGTCCGGTGCCATTACAGCTTTCATCGGATCCAGGGATGCAAGTACCAACATGCACGCTGAGCCCACCATATACTTCTCCTGGAGCCAAATGGCTACTGGTAGGTTCTATATAAGCAGACTCAGTTTTATACTGACTTTAAAACCAGACTCCAGGACAGATTGACTGGTCAGGTGTGCATGACTCCAAGGAGATCGCCACGCCTCCAATATATACTACAGCGTGCATGTTGGTACTTGCATCCCTGGATCCGATGAAAGCTGTAATGGCATCGGACGGGGTTAAAGGCAGAGTGTGCTTGGCGTGCACGCTGACCTGCATTCCCTGGACTTTGTGTGGCTGTCATGGCCCATAAACAGGTAGGAACTAGTTTTAGGGACCACTCAATAGAGGCGACCTTGACGTGGTGAGTGGCTTATTACTCTTTGGCCAAAATGTACACCAATGCCTCATCCAGCATGGAGGCAGGGCAGAATGCTGGATGCAGAATGCTATCACATTTGCATTTTCCGTTTGTATATGTATTTCGCCATAGTGATGTGCACCTACATACAGGTTGTGCTGACCCAATCCCTCACATTTTTTCTTTGTAGTATATATTGGAGGCATGGCGATCTCCTTGGAGTCATGCACACCTGACCAATCAATCTGTCCTGGAGGCTGGTTTTAAAGTCAGTATAAAACTGAGTCTGCTTATATAGAACCTACCAGTAGTCATTTGGCTCCAGGAGAAGTATATGGTGGGCTCAGCGTGCATGTTGGTACTTGCATCCCTGGATCCGATGAAAGCTGTAATGGCACCGGACGGGGTTAAAGGCAGAGTGTGCTTGGCGTGCACGCTGACCTGCATTCCCTGGACTTTGTGTGGCTGTCATGGCCCATAAACAGGTAGGAACTAGTGTTAGGGACCACTCAATAGAGGCGACCTTGACATGGTGAGTGGCTTATTACGCTTTGGCGAAAATGTACACCAATGCCTCATCCAGCATGGAGGCAGGGCAGAATGCTGGATGCAGAGTGCTATCACATTTGTATTTTCCGTTTGTATATGTATTTCGCCATAGTGATGTGCACCTACATACAGGTTGTGCTGACCCAATCCTTCACATTTTTTTCTTTGTAGTATATATTGGAGGCGTGGCGATCTCCTTGGAGTCATGCACACCTGACCAGTCAATCTGTCCTGGAGGCTGGTTTTAAAGTCAGTATAAAACTGAGTCTGCTTATATAGAACCTACCAGTAGCCATTTGGCTCCAGGAGAAGTATATGGTGGGCTCAGCGTGCATGTTGTTACTTGCATCCCTGAATCCGATGAAAGCTGTAATGGCACCGGACGGGGTTAAAGGCAGAGTGTGCTTGGCGTGCACGCTGACCTGCATTCCCTGGACTTTGTGTGGCTGTCATGGCCCATAAACAGGTAGGAACTAGTGTTAGGGACCACTCAATAGATAGACCTTGACGTGGTGAGTGGCTTATTACGCTTTGGCCAAAATGTACACCAATGCCTCATCCAGCATGGAGGCAGGGCAGAATGCTGGATGCAGAGTGCTATCACATTTGTATTTTCCGTTTGTATATGTATTTCGTCATAGTGATGTGCACCTACATACAGGTTGTGCTGACCCAATCCCTCACATTTTTTCTTTGTAGTATATATTGGAGGCGTGGCGATCTCCTTGGAGTCATGCACACCTGACCAGTCAATCTGTCCTGGAGGCTGGTTTTAAAGTCAGTATAAAACTGAGTCTGCTTATATAGAACCTACCAGTAGCCATTTGGCTCCAGGAGAAGTATATGGTGGGCTCAGCGTGCATGTTGGTACTTGCATCCCTGGATCCGATGAAAGCTGTAATGGCACCGGACGGGGTTAAAGGCAGAGTGTGCTTGGCGTGCACGCTGACCTGCATTCCCTGGACTTTGTGTGGCTGTCATGGCCCATAAACAGGTAGGAACTAGTGTTAGGGACCACTCAATAGAGGCGACCTTGACGTGGTGAGTGGCCTATTACGCTTTGGCCAAAATGTACACCAATGCCTCATCCAGCATGGAGGCAGGGCAGAATGCTGGATGCAGAGTGCTATCACATTTGTATTTTCCGTTTGTATAAGAATTGAATATAGCAGCTACCAGGGGCATAATATTGATGGGAAAATATACAGAGTACATGGAAGCGCTCATGAGTATTCGCCCCATAAGACACATTGCCATTTTCCCACCAATTGTGGGAGTAAAAAGTGTCTTATTGGGCAAAAAATATGGTAAGTAGCCTCATTACTTAAATGAAAGTAGTTGGCTTAGGCCAGGCATGCTCTACCTGCGGCCCTCCAGCTGTTGCAAAACTACAACTCCCAGCATGTCTGAACAGCCTACAGCAGGGCATGGTGGGAGTTGTAGTTTTACAACAGCTGGAGGTCCAGGAGGTTGAGCATCCCTGACTTAGGCTATTTTCACACTAGCGCTAAACTGTTCTGGCAGGCTGTTCCAGTAGACAAACAGCTTGCTGGAAATCATGGTATTGTCACGGCTGAGGATGGGGAAAAGCCTCAGCCGTGCGATGCCAGGAGATGGTAGGTCGCTACTTGGCCAGGACCACAGAATTAGGGAGCAGGTCACCTCCTATCGCATCCCTAATCTGACCCTGACTCCTAGCTGCATGAGCCGACGTTGATGGTTGAAGTCCCTACTAACCCTCAGGGTGGCCCTAAACTAAGAGCGGGGTAAGACGACCTGTTCCTTCTGGATATGGAGGAACAGGAGTCTCACTGGCCAAGCTGCATGGAAGGGGGAACATATACAACTTATGGCAATGGCAGGTACATGCCACAAACACAACATTCACCTGCCACAGACACAAAGCCTGGAACCCATGTGCAAGTGCTGCTGTCCCCAACAACACAAACAGACACAGCACACACCACACAGGAACCCAGGACCATAAGCTGCAAAGAATAAAGACCAAACAAACATCTTTATAACATCTTGTAACATAAAGCTATGACCACAAGGGTGGCCCCTACAGGCAGATGGTATATCACGGGAGGATGCCTCCAGCTAGCCATGGCTGAAGTACCCCCTCAGACTACTGAGCTTAACTGAGGCTTTATAGCCCATGTAGCCACACCCACACACAGACACACCCAGTGCACACACACACACACTAGGAAGGAAGTTAACCCTTCCAACACAAGGCAAGGGGGCCACTTAAAGGGGAAGTACACACATAAACACACACTTCACCTGTTGCCGCGGGCAACGGCATGCGTGGCAACCATGTCCTGGGGATCAGCCAGAAGGCCGAGACACTGTCACCACATGCATACACCAAACGTAGTCACAGGCAACCAGGTGAAGGAAAATGTCACTACGCACACCATAGGCCGTGACAGGTATCCTGCATAGCCAGATATTACCTTTCCCTGCCGAAGCCTATTGACTGCAATAGGATTCGGCCTGTTTCCGGCATTAGTGGCAGGATTCAGTCGGAGAAAGGCAGCGGTATAATTCTGGAAACAGGCCGGATCCCATTATAGTCAGTGGGGGCTAGCGGTGCTTTTGCAGTTTCTGTATTAACTCCGACAGTTTTTTCCTCTACCGCAACAGCCTGATAGACCAATTTAACACTAGCGTGAAACTAGCCTCACCAACTCCACAGCCCTGTTAGATGGTGCATAACTAATACTTCTCATTTATTATTTAGTACTGCCTCATATACCGATGGTGACCCATGATATGTGTTGAATGCTGCGGATGTGTTAAAATAAGCCTGTGCCAATATTTTTTTTGTGCTTTGTTATAAATAACATCTCACTGCACATGATATGTACCCATCTATTCTCTCTGTAGGTGTCATGTATTACATACAGTCTGACATGCTTTTAAACAGAAGCATAAAAGTTAAATAAACTTTCCTAAATTAGAAACTTAACTTTTATATCACACTGGTATAGCAAGTACAGATTAAACATCAATAAAGCGTTAAATGGAAAGAATCTGCCAGAAGACTTTCCTAGGAGAAACTGTTGAGCATCAGGATGAAGTGCAGCCATAGCAGACGATCAGTTAAATATTTGGATAACAAGCCATCACTGCTAAGCTGATGTCAAGAGAGTATTTAGAGTATGAACCTAATGGTATTCCACAATACTGGAGCTACACATAAAACCTGTACACAACCGCATTCATGTCAACTACTGTGATCCAGTCTTAAAAATTACGTTTTTTTGCCATTTGTTTGTGATAATTTACCATTAGGCTGACCAGTCATTGTTTGGCCAGCGTTTGATCAGTGATTGTGAGCCTAAGGCC
This sequence comes from Bufo bufo, assembly GCF_905171765.1. Classification (NCBI taxonomy): domain Eukaryota; kingdom Metazoa; phylum Chordata; class Amphibia; order Anura; family Bufonidae; genus Bufo; species Bufo bufo. The sequence continues at coordinate 133,631,901 of NC_053392.1, read as the reverse complement.
TCATGCACACGACCGTTGTGTGCATCCGCGTCCGTTCCGTCATTTTTCACAGTTTAGCGGAGGTCCCATTCATTTCTATGGAGCTGTGAAAATAAACTGATAGTCCTCCGTTTTTTCTCCGCGTCCGTGATCCCAGTCCTATTCTTGTCAGTGGAAAACGGAGGACGGACCCATTCAAGTCAATGGGTCAGTCAAAAAAAACGGATGCACAACTGGTATGTCATCCGTGTCCGCGTTTTTTTTTCTACAAGACCTTGGTGCAATAAAATTACACTTTTCATTAACCTTCCTTTTTTCCCCCTTGTCAGACAAATAAAAAGGAAGAAACACAACTGAAGCAAAATCGGACACGGACCACTGAAGCCAAATCACTGACAGTGAAAAATGTGTGCATGAGGCCTAAAGGTCCTATTACATAGGCAGATTATTATTCCGATAATCTCTAATGAGCATTTGTATGAACGCTTGTTAGGGACCATCTGGCAGTGTAATACTACTGCCGATTTATCCTGGTTTGCCGGTAGATCGCGCCGTGTAATAGGCGCTCTGCTGCCAGTAAACAATGAGACAGTATAGGGACAAGCGATGCATTAGCGATCGCTCATCCCTATAATGAGGAGGAGATCGCTGCATGTAATAGCAGCAGTCTCCTCCTCTAGCAAGCAGGTGATTGATAGGAGGGAACGCTTCCCTCACGACAATCGTCTGCTCTATCTGCCCGTGTAATAGGGTCATAAACCAGGAGTGGAGCCTACACTGGAATAAGGTATAATGGAAAGATTTCCTCCCGTTTTCGTTTTTTGGCAAACACTGAATGTTTCATTTTCTGCATACATCACCCGTACCCATTGATTTTAACGTGTCTGTTCAAACATCAGTATTTTTTTATGGACCGTGGGTCAGTGAAAAAATCACGGAGACATGCACTACTTTGGTCTTTGATGCAGACCTAACATGCCCATTATAGTCTATGGGTCCATGAAAAAACACAGACACAACACGGATGGCGGTTTTTCATTGATCATTGGTAGGAGACGCTCTGGAAATTACCTTTCTGCTGAGCAGTGTCCGTGGAATACAGATGACGCACGGATATCTTCATGGATGAAACTCATTCATTGCTCCAGTGGCTCATCTAGATTTAATTCAGGCTGGCAGCTCAGGGAGCATGTCCTTTCTGCTGTAGCTCTTCCTCTAACAGAAGATATGGCTAATAGCAGCCGAAGAGTTAGGGCTCATGCATTCCAATCCGCAACCAGACCGTTTGGATGGATTTTGTCATGTCAACTGTCGCGTTGCAGTTGCGACACAATTGACTATAATTTCAAATAATGTTGCGACATTGCTGTGACAAATAGCTGCGTGACACATGTCTTTGTGTAGCTGAGCCCTAATAGAAGATATGGCTGGTAACTGATGAAGATTTAACCCTTTAGTAACCCGCCTGTTTTGGGCCTTAAAGGGGCTGTTCAGGATCAGTAAACATGTCTGCTTTCTTCTCAAAACAGCGTCCCACCCATCCACAGGTTGCATCTGGGATTGCAGCTTAGCCCCACTGAAGTGAATGTGACTAAGCTACAATACCGTACATGACCTGTGGACAAGTGTGACACTGTTTTTAGAAGACACCAGCAATGTTTTTGTAATCCTGGACAACCCTTTTATTGACCAAGTCATTTTTTTCATTGTCTCCTTCCAAGAGCTATAATTATTTTTCCGTTGATGTAACCGAATGAAGGCTTGTTTTTTGCAGGACAAGTTGTAGTTTTTAATAGTGCCATTTTGGGGTACACATAACCTGATTAACTTAGCTTTGTGTCTATGCAAACAGCCGGATAGGGAGGTTTATAGTGACAGATTCCATTTAACCCATTCCCGACCAGCGCCGTAATAGTACAGCGCTGGCCGGGTCTTTAAAGATGGCGCCTGCTTCTTATTATAGCAAACACCCGTGGCTCATGTCTGCAACCGGCAGTAATGCCAATCGCGGACATTTAACCCATCAGATGCCATGGTCAATCCTGATCACGACATCTGAGTGCGCTCAAAACTGAAAGCGCGCGCTTCGGCTCCCCCGTGCAGCGATCAGAGGAGACGGAGCTTGTGTGCAGCAGCCCCTGTTTTGTGAATGACAGGAGGCTGCTGCATAGTATTTCCTATGGAGCCCTTGCCTGTAATAGGGCTTCTAAGGAAAGTAGTGAATGACAGGAGGCTACTGCATAGTATTTCCTATGGAGCCCTTGCCTGTAATAGGGCTCTGTAGGAAACAAGCAATTTTCTGATAGATTCCAATGCAAGTGCATTGGAATCTATGAGAATAGCAATCGAATGATTGCATGTTATAGTTCCCTATGGGAACTATAAAAAAGTGTAAAAAAAAATATTACGTTTTTAAAAATAAACAAAATACATAAAAATTCAAATCACTCCCCTTTTCCCAAAATAAAAATAAAAGAAAAAAAATACACATCATGGGTATCGCGATGTGCGAAAACGCCCATAGTATAAAAATATAGTCCCCATATTGCAAACAGCAAAATGGAAAAAAGCGTCCAAATGGCCGATTCGCCGTTTTTGGTTGCTTCATTTTCTACAAAAAATTAAATAAACAGTGATCAAAAAGTCATACACACCCCAGAATGGTATCAATGAAAAATTCTGATGGCACCACAAAAAACGAACCCCTATACAGCTCCGTACACATAATTACAAAAAAGTTATAGGGGTCAAAATATGGCGATAAAAAAAACCTGATTTTTTCCCACTTTTTAATTTTTTTATCATTTTTAAAACGCAAGAAAAACTATACATATAAGGTATCGCCGGATTCGTACTGAGCTGCAGAATAAAAACCCTGTAAAACTGTGTTGGAATTGCTTTTTTTTTTTTTTTTTTTTTTTTTTTTTTACAATTTCCCATTTCTAATTTCCCCCCCCCGCTTCCCACTACATCATATGCAATATTAAATGGAAAGTAAAACTTGTCCCGCAGAAATTAAGCCCTCATATGGCTATGTGAACAGACAAATTAAAAAGTTATGGCTCTGGGAAGGCAGTGAGCGCAAAACGAATACGCAAAAAAAAAAACAACAACTCTGGGGGGTGAAAGGGTTAAATAAGACCTAGTGCAGTTTTCATATTTGCCACTAGGTGTCAGTATACCAGAATTATTTCCACAAATACAGTTTTTCGCTGCTTTTCTTGTGATTTTGCTCCTGGTCTTACACATGCAGGAAACACACTGGGCGGTACAGTTATCGAGGCAACTGTGCAACGACCAGGGAGTCTTGTGCAGGAAAATATCGCTTTAACAACTAGCTGTAAATACAAGGCTGAGCTACCCAACATTATAGATAATAAATGCTTGTAATAATCTGTAAGGGCTGTTTCACACGAGCGAGTCCATTGCGGGAATCGCGCTCCGTGTGTGAGTGTGATCCTCCGCTCTGGACTTGCAGGAGCGGCGGGCATTATCATGATTTATAACGCTGTGTGTCTCTGCACGGTCTTTTTTCCACAGAATCCTAGTGACATAAAGCTGTCAGTATGATTCTGTAGAAATAAGGTCAAGCAGAGGCCCATAGCATTATAAATCATGATAATGCCGTGCGCTCCTGCAAGTCCAGAGCGGAGGATCACATTTACACACGGAGCGTGATTCCGCAATGGACTCGCTCGTGTGAAACAGCCCTAATGGTGACCACATTGTTTTACTAACCTGTATTTCTGGTCTATGTCCCTCCATATATTTTTTTTTATCAAAAAAGGATATGATCTCTCTTAGCAAAAAAGGTACAAAAGAAATAAGAGCTGCAAGCACAAGCCTTGTAAAGAGTATCCAGGAAGACTTATCAAATCTGGTATGTGTCTGGTGCAGAAATGTCACACGTGCTAACGTACATGGGATTTGCGCAAAAGTTTGTGATATTTTAAGAGCTGCGCCTTCCAGCTCTTAAAAGGTTGGTTGGGATTTCAGTGCAGATCATTTTTATGTCACATTTATCAAGTTCTACTCTATGGTAGGTGTCCCCCAGACGTACGTTAAGTGAAATTCACACAGCCACGTTGGCCCAGGTGCGCACAGCAACTCCAATCTTAACATCAATCTTGTCATGGTAGAACTTTTGTATGATCTCTAAACAAGAGATCTAGCCATGTTGTCTGCAATGCTGCAAATCTTAAAATGTAGTCTAGGGGCAATAGAATGAGAAGACCTGAGCAATGGTGGTATATGAGGCTTCCTCTTCTGACCCTAGACGATTCCTTTAATTAAGTAAAAACCTGGGTGATACCCTTACAACCTAAAAATACAAATCAGCCAATAGGATTCTGCCACACAGATCTAGATGTCTTCACAACATACCATCTGGGGACAATTAACCCCTTCAGTACCAAGCCATTTTTCACCTTTAAGGACAAGGCCATGAGTCACTTTATGTGGTAATACCTTTGGAACACTTTTACTTATCCAAGCCATTCTGAGATAGTTTTCTCATGATACTTAATGATGGTGGTAAATTTAAGTCAATATAAATCACCTTTATTTATATTTTTTTAAAAAGCAACCCTAAATTTCCTGAAAATTTTCAAAATTAGCAATTTTCTAAATTTGAATTACTCTTTAACCCCTTAAGGACTCGGCCCTATTTCACCTTAAGGACTTGGCCATTTTTTGCAAATCTGACCAGTGTCACTTTAAGTGCTCATAACTTTAAAACGCTTTGACTTACCCAGGCCGTTCTGAGATTGTTTTTTCGTCACATATTGTACTTCATGACACTGCTAAAATTGGGTCAAAAAAGTTAATTTTTTTGCATAAAAAAATACAATTTTTACCGAAAATTTGGAAAAATTTGCAAATTTCAAAGTTTCAGTTTCTCTACCTCTGTAATACATAGTAATACCCCCAAAAATTGTGATGACTTTACATTCCCCATATGTCTACTTCATGTTTGCAGCATTTTGGGAATGATATTTTATTTTTTGGGGATGTTACAAGGCTTAGAAGTTTAGAAGCAAATTTTGAAATTTTCAGAAATCTTCAAAATCCCACTTTTTATGGACCAGTTCAGGTTTGAAGTCATATTGTGAGGCTTAGATAATAGAAACCTCCCAAAAATGACCCCATTCTAGAAACTACACCCCTCAAGGTATTCAAAACTGTTTTTTCAAATTTTATTAACCCTTTAGGTCTTCCACAAGAGTTAATGGCAGATGGAGAAACAATTTTGAAATTTCAATTTTTTGGAAAATTTTCCAATATAATCAATTTCTTCCAGGAGTAAAACAAGGGTTAACTGCCAAACAAAACTTAAAATGGGTTGCCCCGATTCTGTAGTTTGCAGAAACACCCCATATGTGGTCGTAAACTACTGTTTGGCCGAACGGGAGCACATAGAAGAAGGGGAACACCATATGGGTTTTGGAAGGCAGATTTTGCAGGACTGGTTTTGTTTATACCATGTCCCATTTGAAGCCCCCTGTTGCACCCCTAGAATAGAAATTTCAAAAAAGTGACTCCATCTAAGAAAGTACACCCCTCAAGGTATTCAAAACTGGGTTTACAAACTTTGTTAACCCTTTAGGTGTTCCACAAGAGTTGATGGCAGATGGAGAAACAATTTTGAAATTTCAATTTTTGGGAAAATTTTCCAATATAATAAATTTTTTCCAGGAGTAAAACAAGGGTTAACTGCCAAACAAAACTCAAAATGGGTTGCCCCGATTCTGTAGTTTGCAGAAACACCCCATATGTGGTCGTAAACTACTGTTTGGCCGAACGGGAGCACATAGAAGAAGGGGAACACCATATGGGTTTTGGAAGGCAGATTTTGCAGGACTGGATTTGTTTATACCATGTCCCATTTGAAGTCCCCTGTTGCACCCCTAGAATAGAAATTTCAAAAAAGTGACTCCATCTAAGAAAGTACACCCCTCAAGGTATTCAAAACTGGGTTTACAAACTTTGTTAACCCTTTAGGTGTTCCACAAGAGTTGATGGCAGATGGAGAAACAATTTTGAAATTTCTATTTTTTGGAAAATTTTCCAATATAATCAATTTTTTCCAGGAGTAAAACAAGGGTTAACTGCCAAACAAAACTCAAAATGGGTTGCCCCGATTCTGTAGTTTGCAGAAACACCCCATATGTGGTCGTAAACTACTGTTTGGCCGAACGGGAGCACATAGAAGAAGGGGAACACCATATGGGTTTTGGAAGGCAGATTTTGCAGGACTGGTTTTGTTTATACCATGTCCCATTTGAAGCCCCCTGTTGCACCCCTAGAATAGAAATTTCAAAAAAGTGACTCCATCTAAGAAAGTACACCCCTCAAGGTATTCAAAACTGGGTTTACAAACTTTGTTAACCCTTTAGGTGTTCCACAAGAGTTGATGGCAGATGGAGAAACAATTTTGAAATTTCTATTTTTTTGAAAATTTTCCAATATAATCAATTTTTTCCAGGAGTAAAACAAGGGTTAACTGCCAAACAAAACTCAAAATGGGTTGCCCCGATTCTGTAGTTTGCAGAAACACCCCATATGTGGTCGTAAACTACTGTTTGGCCGAACGGGAGCACATAGAAGAAGGGGAACACCATATGGGTTTTGGAAGGCAGATTTTGCAGGACTGGTTTTGTTTATACCATGTCCCATTTGAAGCCCCCTGTTGCACCCCTAGAATAGAAATTTCAAAAAAGTGACTCCATCTAAGAAAGTACACCCCTCAAGGTATTCAAAACTGGGTTTACAAACTTTGTTAACCCTTTAGGTGTTCCACAAGAGTTAATGGCAGATGGAGAAACAATTTTGAAATTTCAATTTTTTTGGAAAATTTTCCAATATAATCAATTTTTTCCAGGAGTAAAACAAGAGTTAACTGCCAAACAAAACTCAAAATGGGTTGCCCCAATTCTGTAGTTTGCAGAAACACCCCATATGTGGTCGTAAACTACTATTTGGCTAAACGGCAGGACATAGAAGAAGGGGAACACCATATGGGTTTTGGAAGGCAGATTTTGCTGGACTGGTTTATTTACACCATGTACTCTTTCAAGCCCCCTGATGCACCCCTAGTGTAGAAACTCCACAAAAGTGACCCCATCTAGGAAACTACGGGATAAGGTGGTTGTTGTTTTGGGACTATTTTAGGGGTAAATATGATTTTTGGTTGCTCTATATTACTCTTTTTTGAGGCAATGTTTTGGCACCGTTTTTATTTTATATTTTTAACACCGTTCATCCGAGGCGTTTGGGCAAAAGTTATTTTTATAGCGACGACTTTTACGCACGCGACGATGCCCAATATGTATGGTTCTCAGACTTTGGAGACACTAAGCAGGCATCCTAAAAACTGCGGCCCTCCAGATGTTGTAAAACTACAATTCCCACCATGCCCTGCTGATGGCTGTAGGTTGTCTGGGCATGCTGGGAGTTATAGTTTTACAACATCTGGAGGGCCGCAGTTTGAGGATGCCTGCACTAAAACTAATATTTTTTTGGGAAAAAAAAAATGTTTCCGTGTCTCCAAAGTCTGAGAGCCATAGTTTTTTATGTTCTCTAGTGGACTGTTGGGGATTATAAAAATTTAGTACTCCATGGAAGTGTGATACTCCCTGAAGCAATCGATAACGCAGAGGCCCGGATGATCGGGGCAAGTGTCGCACTGAGTGGTGGTGTCCTTCCGTATCCCCCTCCTGCGACACACTCTGCACTTTTTTTGGGTTCGTCCCTTCTTTCCAGTATTGGGGACCACACCTGGAAAGTGTTGGCCAGGGACGATCCGGGCGCCTCCAATTCCCGAGATACTCCGGCCTGCTCTTTCCCGGTCCGAAAAGATCAGGTCCTTGAGGACTGCCTCATAGAATTGGAGGAATGTCCCTGTGCTGCCAGTGCTTCGGGATAGTACAAAAGAGTTGTACATGGCAACCTGCACCAAGTAGACCGCAACTTTTTTGTACCATGCCCGGGTTTTGCGCATGGCGTTATATGGCGTGAGGACTTGATCAGAGAGATCAACTCCTCCCATATACCGATTGTAGTCGACGATACAATCGGGCTTGAGGACCGTTGCCGCGGTACCTCGCACAGAGACAGGGGTGATGCCGTTACCGTGGATTGTGGACAGCATAAGGACATCCCTCTTGTCCTTATACCTGACCAGCAACAGGTTTCCACTGGTAAGGGCACGGGTCTCACCCCTGGGGATAGGTACCTGGAGGGGGTAGGCAGGGAGGCCGCGTTGATTTTTCAGCACGGTCCCACAAGCGAACGTGGATCTGGCGGCAAGGGACCTGAACAAGGGAATGCTGGTATAAAAGTTGTCCACGTACAAGTGGTAACCCTTATCCAGCAGTGGGTACATAAGGTCCCACACGAGTTTCCCGGTAACACCCAGTGTGGGGGGACATTCTGGGGGTTGAATCCGGGAATCTCGCCCCTCGTACACACGAAATTTGTAAGTGTACCCTGAGGTACTCTCACAAATTTTGTATAGCTTCACGCCATACCTCGCCCGCTTTGTGGGAATATATTGGCGGAAACTGAGTCTCCCCTTGAACGCAACGAGAGACTCATCAACCGCGACCTCCCTTCCAGGTACGTAGGCCTGCTGAAATGTGGCCCCAAAGTGATCGATGACCGGCCGTATCTTATACAGCCGGTCATAGGCAGGATCACCTTGGGGTGGACATGCTGCATTATCGGAATAATGCAGACATTTCCGGATGGCCTCAAACCGGGGGCGTGTCATGACCATACTGTACAGTGGGGTCTGGTAAAGGACGTCCCCACTCCAGTATTGCGTATGGGCGTATGCCTCCTCGGCCGAGAACATCCGGCGGGCCATGGGTGTGTGTGCGTGTATGTGTGCGTGTGTGGAAACCTTTATTATATGTGCGTGTGTGTGGGGGCAACGGGTGTTCGCGTACTAAAAAAGGCAAAAAAAGAAAGGGCAAGTGTTAGGAAAAAAAAAGTTCAAACTTGCTGATCAGCGGTACAACGCTGATCAGCGGTCGGTGGGGTGGTGGGGCGGGCGATGCGCTAACACTGGACGGACGCTAAAAAGTGCCGGCCAGTCAGCGCACGCAGAAAAAAAAAAAGTGGTGGTAAGGGGGCTGGTGGTCAGGGGAGGGGGGGGGGCTGGTGGTGGGGAAGGGGGGGTGGGGTGGGGGTCTGGTGGTGGGGGGGGTCTGGTGGTGGGGGGGTCTGGTGGGGGGGGGGGGGCAAGTGGCGTCTGATGGATGGATCAAAGAAAGTTTGGAAATAAAAGTGTTTTTTTTTTCCTAACTAACTTTTCCCTTCTTTCCCTGCCTAACGGTGCCTCTCCCTCACTGACCCTAACCTACCTGGGTGGCGATGGGTGCAGGAGGGTGATGGATTCCGATTAGGGGGACACAGGAGCTGGTGCTGGACGATGCTGCACGGTCAGGGTGCTGGACAGGAAGAGGAGGGCAGAGAGGAGCGCAGGAAGTTTGAATCTCGCGCCTCTCTCCCCTGCACCAATCAGGACCCTGGACAGCGGCGTTCAGCACCAGGGCCAGCACCGCCTCTCCAAATCCTCGGACTGCGATAGGTGGTGTATAATTACGCCACCGATCGCAGTCTTTTTCCGGTTCATCGGGTCACAGGACACCCGAATGGACCGGAAACGCAGAAAACCGCAGGTCTGAATTGACATGCGGTTTTCTGCGATCGTCGATGCGGGGGGGTCAAATGACCCGCCCCCTGCATTGTTACGGGATGCCGGCTGAATGATTTCCGCCGAAATCCCGTTCCGATTAACCCCTGGGGCGCCGGAATGCCGATTTCAAGTTAGGACGTACCGGTACGCCCTGAGTCCTTAAGGACTCGGGAAATAGGGCGTACCGATACGCCCTGCGTCCTTAAGGGGTTAAGGCCTCTTTCACACTACCGTTTTTTTTTCCGTTTTGCGGTCCGTTTTTTGCGTTCCGTATACGGTCCGTATACGGAACCATTCATTTCAATGGTTCCGCAAAAAAAACGGAATGTGTTCCGTATGCATTCCGTTTCCGTATTTCCGTTTTTCCGTTCCGTTGAAAGATAGAACATGTCCTATATTTGGCCGCAAATCACGTTCCGTGGCTCCATTAAAGTCAATGGGTCCGCAAAAAAAACGGAACACATACGGAAATGCATCCGTATGTCTTCCGTTTCCGTTCCGTTTTTTTTCTGAACCATCTATTGAAAATGTTATGCCCAGCCCAATTTTCTCTATGTAATTACTGTATACTGTATATGCCATACGGAAAAAACGGAACGGAAACAAAAAAACGGAAAAACGGATCCGTGAAAAACGGAACGCAAAACACTGAAATGGACATACTGTAGTGTGAAAGAGGCCTAAGGCAGATAGTGATACCTCACAAAATAGTTATTACTTAATATTCCCCATATCTCTACTTTATGATATGATTTTGTAGATGCAATTTTATTTTTTCTCATTAAATGTTTTATTAAAGTTTTTATTATAACAGATGTAATTCAAGCTCTGTGTTACATACATAAAGTCGAGTATCAGGAGGGCATACCCAATGCATTAAGCATAAAACATAGTGGTCCACACAACCTCGTGGAACCAAACATTAAATACAATAAGAACAAAAGAAAAAGTTAGAAGAAAAGAAAAAAAAAAAAAGGACCATGGAAAGAGAAAATACATTGGACAATAGGAGGAAAGGATTGAGGGAGGGGAAGAGTAGGGGAGGACTTGCAGCTGAGGGATATGGTTTACAATTGTGTGTTTCGGAAGGTTTCTAAGGAACGAAACGTGTCCCACGGGCCCCAGGTCTTCAGGTACCGGGAGACGTCCAAGGGTGTCACGCTTATAAGCAGTGGCGTTGCCGGGATGGGGGGGGGGGGGCCACGGCCCCCCTATCTAAAATGTCCCCCATTAATTTTGGTACTAGTTGGTCTGTGCTGCGCTGCTGCGCACTGCGTAGGCACTAGGCAGCCCTACCGGACATCTTCTTCACATCTGATGATCTGATCTGACTGAGTCTCGGACTCAGTGCCGTTGCAGTCTCACTCTCTAGTCTCCACCCACCGCCGCCGCGTCCCCAGCCCCGCCCCGCCCCCAGGACCTGACCAGTTGAGTCAGACTCATTCAGACTCAGTGGCAGTGCTGTGCATAAATCAGCACGCCGCTAGTCGAGACTAGCTGATTCTGATTCATTCAACTACTGGCAGCAGCTGCTTAAAGGGCTTCTGTGACCCCACTAGTCATTTTTTTTTTTTTTGCCAACTTAAATTCCTTATAATGCGATATATCAATATATAATGCTCTTACTCATTTTGGTTGGGCAGTTTCTTCAAAAAACGGACTTTTATAATATGTAAATGAGCTCTTTACCAGCAAGTAGGGCGGTTACTTGCTGGTAGCAGCCGCATCCTCCTTTCATAATGACGCCCCCATCTCATGTTGATTGACAGGACCAGCGAACGTGCTCGTCCTCTGGCTGGCCCTGTCTGCGTTCAAGATCTGGCGCCTGCGCCGTACCTGTCCTCAGTCGGCGCACTGAGAGGAGGACACTCACTCGGCCGCTCCATCCTCAGTGCGCCTGCGCCGAGTGTAGATGCGATGTCATCGGCGCAGGCGCATTGAGGATGGAGCGGCCGAGCGAGCGTCCTCCTCTCAGTGCGCCTGCGCCGACTGAAGACAGGTACGGCGCAGGGGAGGGTGATCTGTGGTATCATTACACTGTTATAGGGGGGAGGGATCTGTGGATGATACTCTTATAGTGTTATAGGGAGGGGGATCAGGGATCGGGGGTCTGTGGATGTCATGACACTGTTACGGGGGGGGGGGGGGAATCTGTAGATGACACTGTTATAGGGAGGGGGATCTGTAGATGACACGATTATGGGGGGGGGGGGGGGGATCTGTGCCACTATGTGGATGACACTGTTAGGCTCCATTCAGACGTCCGTAACAGCGGCAATGTGCGGGTCTGCATTTTTTTTTCGGGAACGGAATTGCGGGTCCGCATTTCCGTATACGGCAGCACGTCGGGCTGCCCTATAGAAATGAATGGGTCTGCAATTCCGTTACGCAAATTTCGGATGTGTGAATGGGGCCTTATAGGGAGAGGGATCCCGGTATGACACTGATATGGGGTGGATCTGTGGATGACACATAGCATAAGATGCTATAAACGGTATGTGTCACCCACAGATCCCCAGGCAGCTAGGACATGTTGAAATCTGAGTGATTGGGGTTTTTCTTCCCCATTGCGGTTTTAGGTATTGGGTAAAGTATCGCAGCATTTCTAAACGTACTTGTGTAAATGTATCGTTGTTATACCTGCCCCCCCTACTTTTGTCCTGGCCCCCAGTGTACCCCCCCAAAATATGAAAGCTAGAGACGCCACTGCTTATAAGGTCTTCCATTCTCTGGTATTGAGCAATCTCCTCAATCCATTCCTCTAGAGTGGGAGGAGAGGTGGATTTCCAATGTCGTGAAATTACTGCCTTCACCGCTTGAACCATGTACTTCAGGGAGTTCTTGTAGGCAGGGATAATCAGGTCAAGCACAAATAATAAAAGAGCTTCAGGGGCATTCTGGATAGGAAAGCCCGTTACCTCCCCAATTATCCTGTGTACAAGGTTCCAGAAGGGACTCAATATGGTGCAATGCCACCAAATATGAATCATCGTGCCCTCCTCCATCTGACACCTTCAGCATCGATCAGACACTGTGAGGAACCATTTATGAAGCAATGTAGGTACTCTGTACCACCTGGATTGGACTTTATAGTTTCTTGAGCCTTAGTGGAGATCAGTGCTTTGTGTGATAGAAGGAAACATCTATTCCATTGGGAAGAGGCGAGTTGGATACCAAAGTCCTGCTCCCTGGCCCGGCAGAATGAAGGAGGGCACGAAGAGCATCGGCTCACCAGTAGTTTGTATATAGTGGATATGTTCCTGAAGACTGCCGAGGGGGAGATGCACATTTGTTCGAACGCAGACAGGGTTCGGGATGGTGTGTGGGTTTTACACAAGGAGGAATGGAAATGCTTGAGTTGTATATACTCAAAGGAGTTGCGAGATGTTGGAGTGGGGGTCCCAATCAGTTGAGACAGGGGTTTCACTGAGGAACCCGATAAGACATGGTAAAATCTTAGCGGGCGGGTCCGCGTGCCCTGGAGAAAGGTCTGAGTTGAGCAGCCCGGAGGGAAGCAGGGATGATCGGTTATAGGGGTCAGGGGACCTCTGGGGTCGATTAGGGAGGCTTGGCGACTGATAGATGCTAATATCGCAAGTGTATGGTGAGTTGTGAAGGATAAATTAGGAGTGGGGCGTGGGGCGCCTATCAACCATGGTACAACTGCTATAGAGCAAGGGGTGAGATCACGCGCAATGTGTACCCATGACTTAGATGTGTCAGTACGAATTAAGTCTAAGAACTTCTTGGAACGGGTCAGTATTTCCCATTTAATTCGTGGCTTACTCGGTGCCCACACAAATTGCGTAAAACATCGGCGTATATGGGCCCAGAATGTGGACGGGATACGAAGGGGGATGGTCTGCAGGAGATAAAGTAATTTAGGGAGCATGGTCATTTTAGAGATGCTAATCCTGCCAAACCAGGAAAAGTCCCAGCTCTTTCTGAAACAGTTGGAGAAGGGGGGTAAAATTTAGTCTAAAGAGCTGCGTCAGGTCAGCGGTAATTTTTATGCCTAGGTATGTTATTCTGTTTGGAGGCCATGCAAAGGGGAAGGAGGTTTTAAGGGAGGAAACCATGGTGTTGGGCAGAGAGACATTAAAAGCCTCAGACTTGGACATATTGATTTTAAAATTGGTCCAAGCACCAAAACGGGATCTCTCATGGAGCAAAGAAGGCAGGGAGATGCAGTGATTGGAAACATAGAGCAGGAGATCATCTGCGAACGCCGCACATTTATGTTCGCATTCCCCAATGCTGATCCCCGAGATGTCCGGATTAACTCGTATAGAGGTCATAAGGTGTTCCATGACCAGAATGTAGAGCAAAGGTGACAGCGGGCAACCCTGACACGTCCCATTATGGATAGAAAAGGAGGAGAGAAGAGTGCCATTGATTTTTACTCATGCCGAGATTTGCTGGTATAGACAGAAAACCCTGGCCTATGCACAGCTGAGAGTGGGCAGTATGAATGGAGTGCCAGGAGATGCGGTCGAAGGCCTTCTCTGCGTCTAGGTGCGGGTCTTTACCTGATTTTGGGATGACTGCTATATGAGCCTCAGTGGCCTGCGCCAGGAAGGGGAGACCCGGGGACACCGCGTTGAACACCTGGAGCAGGAAGGGGGAGAGAGAGGTCGCAAGAGACTTATAAAATCTGGCCATGAGTCCACCAGGGCCCGGACTCTTCCCCCTGGTAAGGATTTGAGAACCACCTGAAGTTCTAGCTTGGTAAATGGTGTTTCCAAGCTGGTCGATTCTAGTGTGGATAATTTGGGAAGCTGGGGAGGGGGTTCAGGTGTTTGACCCGACCGTGTTGGAGAAGCTCGGGGCATGTTGTAGAGTTCTGAGTAGTAGGACCATATGATTCTTGGGGTTTTTAACAGCGGGGATATTCGAGGCAGCCAGTTTTCCCCTAAGAGCTCTTGCCAGCATACGCCCACTCTTATTTCCATACTCGTAGAATTTGCTGCGACATAGTTGGATCATACGTTTATAAGACGCTTCTAACAAACGTTTAGCATCTAGCCATGTGTTTTGGAGGTCACGCAGGGTCGGCAAAGAGAGTGCTCGTTTGTGGGCAAGTTCCAAAGAGGCAACCCTCTGCAGGGCCAATTTAGGGCAGTGCGCTTTCTCCTTCTTGAGACGAGAGCCATGTTTAATGAAAATTCTGCGCAGGATGCATTTCAGGGCCTTCCACTTCATTGGGAGAGGAGTGGTGTCCTCACTGTGGTCCGACAAAAAGTCTGACACAGTGGTTGTAAGATCAGCAGCGCACCCGGGGTCAAGAAGGAGGGATTCATTTAACCGCCATGTCCACTCATTTTTCCTGAGAAAGGGTAGGTTCAGGGAACAAAATATTGGGGCATGGTCCGACCACAGAATATTGCCGATTTGTGTGGATTCCAGCCACGTTAGGGCAGACTGTTGGAGGAGAATATAGTCTATGCGGCTTTAGGAGTAGTGAGGGGCAGAATAAAAAGAGTAGTCTCTATCAGCTGGATGTTGGAGGCGCCAGGGATCGCATTTTTGCAATTGAAGTAATGCACTTTTGACTTTTTAATTGTGGAATAGGGGAGAGATGCGCGTCCAGACGAGTTATCTAGCATGGGATCTAGGGTAAGGTTAAAGTCGCCACAAAAAACAACCGTTCCTCCGATCAAAGGAAGGACTGTGTCCACTAGGTCTGATAGGGAGGAGGTCTGGTTTTGGTGTGGGGCATGGGCGTTAAGCAAGGTGAATTCACGTCCACCAATTAGTAATGAAAGGATCAGGTATCTGGCTCCAGGGTCAACAGTACAACCTAGTACCTGGTGAGGCAAGGACTTGTGAATCGCTATGGCGACCCCCTTCGTCTTGTTCACCGGATTATTTGCAAGGTGCCAGGTTGTGTATTGTCGATGTCGTATGTCAGGGGTAGCGCCCTCCTTAAAGATAATTTTATTTTTTTCAGATCTGAAGTCACTTTGTGAGGCTTACATAGTAGAAGCCACCCATAAATGACCCCATTTTAGAAACTACACCCCCTCAAGTTATTCAAAACTGATTTTACAAACACTTTTAACCCTTTAGGTGTTCCATAAGAATTAAAGGAAAATGGAGATGACATTTCAAAATTTCACTTTTTGGGGCAATTTTCCATTTGAATCCATTATTTCTGGTAACACAGAAAAGGTTAACTGCCAAACAAAACTCAATATTTATTACCCTGATTACTGAAACACCCCACATGTGGTCGTAAACTGCTTTATGGGCACACGGCAGGGCGCAGAAGAAAAGGAGCAACATATATGGTTCTTGGAGGGCAGATTTTGCTGGACTCATTTTTAGACGCCATTTCCCCCTGATACACCCCTACAGTGAAAACTCCCAAAAAGTGACCCCCCTTTCGAAAACCATGGGATAAGGTGACAGTTTTATTGGTACTATTTTGGAGTATTGTTTTTGAATGCTCAATATTACGCTTTTTGTGAGGTAAGGTAACCAAAAAAATGGCTGTTCTGGCACAGTTTTTATTTTATGTTTTTTACAATGTTCACCTGACAGGTTAGATCATGTGATATTTTTATAGAGCAGGTTTCTATGGATGCGGCAATACCTAATATGTGTATTTTTTCTTTTATTTTGGTTTTATAAAATAAAAGCATTTTTGGGAAAAAAATCAGGTTTTTGTGTCTCCATTTTCTAAAAGTAAGAATCAATCACAGCAGAAATTTGCTTTGCTCAAAATATATTTCTTTTAATTCAAGAAGGTAAGTAATGTGGCAATATGTATGAACGTGAGCCGAAAACGTTAATGCATATTGCCGCATTACTTACCTTCTTGAATTAAAAGAAATATATTTTGAGCAAAGCAAATTTCTGCTGTGATTGATTCTTACTATTAACTTGGGGTGGGAACCCTATGCACAGCCTTCATTCTGCAGGGAGCGACAAAGTTTGTGATTTGATCCATTTTCTAAAAGCCATATTTTTATTTATTTATTTGGGTAATTGTCTCATGTAGGGGCTCATGTTTTACAGGATGAGGTGACGGTTTGATTGGTACTATTTTGGTCTATATTGGACTTTTTGATTTTGGCAGCGTTTTTTTTTTTTTTACGGCATTCACCAGACTGGTTGGATCGCGTGATATTATTATAGAGCAGGTTGTTACGGACACAGCGATACCTAATATGCCTATTTTTTTATTTCAGCTTTATACAATAAAAGCAATAAAAGCATTTTTGGGAAAAATGCCATTTTTTTATTTTTTGGGTTATTGTTTTAAGAAGGGGCTCATTTTTTGCGGGATGAGATGACGGGTTGATTGGTACTAATTTTAGGTACATATGACTTTTTTTTATCACTTTTTATACGATTTTTTGGGGAAGTGCGGTGGGCAAAATTGCAATTCCACCATAGTTTTTCATTTTTTTTATGGCGTTCACCACGCGATAAAAGTAACGTGATTCTTTTATAGATCAGGTCGCTATAGGAAGAAGTTAGATTTTTTTATTTTACACTTTTTGGACCCAGACTCACTTGGTTCTTGAAGATGCAGTGGGTCTGATGGTTCTACAATACACTGTGCAGTGTACTTTCACTTAGCTGAAAGGCTGATATACCATGGCAAGCTGGATGCCTGTGAAGGCGTCCGGTTGCCATTGGGACGGTGCCACAGACGCGCAGCGGCCCGATGGAGAAGGGAGCTCCCTCCCTCTGTTAACCCCCTCCATACAGCGATCCCTGCGGAACAGCATAAGCCCGCCTCCTGGTGCTCCAATAGCTAATTTGCATAAAAATAAAAATGTACATTTCTCCAAAACACCTGCACCTACAAAAAAGAAAGACAAGTAGTTTTTTACTCATCTGGATCAACCCTACCAGGCAATATACCCGGTTTAATGGGGTCGATCCTGGTGACAATGTCTTTAACCACTTGAAATATGTAAGAGGTTATGCCACGTTTATATGTTATCCCCTATCCACAGGATAGGGTGTAACTTACCAATCGCTGGGGGTCCAACTGCTGGGACCCCAACCAATCACGAGCACGGGGACCCGTTCCCTCAGTTCTGATGGAGTGGTAGGTCATTCTTTCTCTATGGTAGCACCAGAGATAAATTACTATCCACTCCAATTCTATGTAATAAAAAAATCTCCATTCCGCCACCCAAAAAATACAATGAAATTGGGGGTAGACGGAGAAATTCACTTTGAGAACTCAGCAAGCCAAAAGGTTACATTGTACTATGGTCACTAAGGCCCAAAACACCCCCAGTCATGAAAGAGTTTTATTCTCCACTGCTGATGCTCTGGGGGCTCCTGGGCCCCTTTGTTTACATCCCGGGGGCCACAGTCTGGTGACGCCAGTACACAAGAACTTATAGCAAAGTCTAAACAGAGCCATTATAAGCAGAGGGGAGCGCCGCATCACACCACAGGCGGGTCAGTCAGCCTTCCAATTTCCCACTCCCAGAGCGGTATCAATGGACATTACGTCACGCCAAAATCCGGTCACATGACTTAAATGTCTCCGTTCTACGTCCCAACCTAGCTACTACAACTCCCAGAACACCCCGCGACTCCTGCTTATGGGATTTGTAGTTCTCGGCGCCACCATGACAAGGTTTGACGGCTTTCTAAAAAACTACACATTCCGAGATATCCCGGCGGCAGTGACGTCACTACGTGTGTGACATTAGGGTGGGGGGTGCGCCCTGGAGCATTTTTTCTCCTATGTACAGAGACGACCATCTGCTAAGACTCTCGTGCACTGCTCCGTCTGCAGACTATGGGGCAGCGGCATGGCAGCAGGCTTGTCATAGACTAGTATAGAGGGCAGCCGTGGCTCCATGGTGCCTGAGGATGTAGTGCACACTGTGCTCGGGGTCAGCGCCTCCATACACTACACCCCGGACATACACTAGTGCTGTGTACACTGCAGGTCATCGTCGTACTACTGTGACTGGAAGCTCATTGAGTAGACATTACTAGTGCAATCCCCCTGCCTGCTGCCAGTATCTCACACTGAGGGGGTACAGGGGGTGAGCCATGTGGGGGGAGGCGTGTAGCCTGTGCCGCAGAAGCCTGTTCTCCGTCTACGGATCAGTGATCGCTCATTGAGCGGACGAGATTGCAACAGAATGGCTCATCTGCGAGACTTCCCGGCACAGGTAACTATCTGGTACCATTATACCGCACTTCATTACATCATCCCTACTACAACTCCCACTAGTGTATAACCCCCTGATGACAGCTTATATCCCTCGCGGATGTAAATGCTCTAATACCAGCCCGCTACAAAGCCATGTTACCCATCTGACCCCCCCCCCTCCCCCCCCCCTTTGACCTGGTTATTATAACCCTCACCAATGTAAAACGCTCTGATGCCAGCCCACTAAGAGGTTACCCATCTGATTTCCCCCCCCCCCCCCTAGACCTGGTTAATATATCCCTCACCAATGTAAAACGCTCTGATGCCAGCCCGCTAAGAGGTTACCCACCTGATTCCCCCCCACCCCCAGACCTGGCTATTATATACCTCAGCACTCAATAATCCTCTGATGCCAACACTCTATGAAGTTACCCATCTGATCTCCCTAGACCTGGCTATTATATCCCTCACCAATGTAAAACACGCTGATGCCAGCCTGCTAAGAGGTTACCCATCTGATTCCCCCCCCAGACCTGTCTATTATATCCCTCACCAGTGTATAACCCTCTGATGCCAGCCCTCTACGAAGTTACCCATCTGATCTCCCTAGACCTGTCTATTATATCCCTCACCAATGTAAAACACGCTGATGCCAGCCTGCTAAGAGGTTACCCATCTGATTCCCCCCCAGACCTGTCTATTATATCCCTCACCAGTGTATAACCGTCTGATGCCAACACTCTACGAAGTTACCCATCTGATCTCCCTAGACCTGTCTATTATATCCCTCACCAGTGTATAACCCTCTGATGCCAGCACTCTACGAAGTTACCCATCTGATCTCCCTAGACCTGGCTATTATATACCTCACCAGTGTATAACCCTCTGATGCCATCCCGCTAAGAGCTTACCCATTGGATCTCCCTAGACCTGTCTATTATATCCCTCACCAGTGTATAACCCTCTGATGCCACCCCGCTAAGAAGCCATGTTACCCATCTGACCGCCTTTTCAGTTCTTCTCTTATTGCCGCTGCCTTAGGATTGTTGAGGTTCCTCTCTCATCTGTTGAGCTGTGGCTGCACCAAGTTTCTCCAAGGTTGAAAATGCATCACATCTCCCTGATAAACCCGCCTTTAGTACACCGCAAGCCTCTTGTATGACACCTGTCGAAGTGTTGCCTTTAGGCTACCTGCACGCCGGTGCGGATTTCTCTGTGTTTCCGCACTAAATGTTGCATGCGGTTTGTTATGCGAATTTGCAGCAGATCTCACCCTTACACCGGGAAGGGTTAAATCCACACACAAAAAAAAAATCCCACGAACAATTAACATGCTGCAGATTTCTAAATCCTCACAGCAGGTCAATTTCCAGACAGAAAAAAGAGCAAAGTGAACATGAGATTTGTCTAATCTCATACACATTGCTGCTGTATTATGCTGGGGTTTTTCCGTATGGAATCCACGCATAAAAACCACACGTATTCCGCAACGTGTGCAGGTGGCCTTAGGCAGTCGTGTCATTTTAATGGTGCAGTTCAGAAAAAGAAAGCTGAAGTCTGGTTGATTTAGGAAACATGTCTACAGCCCGATCCAGTCTTGATACATAAGGACCATTGACTTGGTGCGGCTGATGTCTCCATGCTAAGTCCACCAGTGGTGATGTGCGTCAGCCCTTGTAAGAAAATACCGATTTCTGGATAATTCTTCCTCTGTAGGGTTCCAGAATGGATCCAGAACGCCTTTTCACCAAGCTTGAGCGCATTGGGAGGGGCTCCTTTGGAGAAGTGTACAAGGGTATAGAGAACTGCAGCAAAGAAGTGGTGGCGATCAAGATCATAGACCTGGAAGAGGCAGAAGATGAGATTGAGGACATTCAACAAGAGATCACCGTTTTGAGCCAGTGTGACAGCCCTTACATTACTCGCTACTATGGCTCCTACCTGAAGGTGAACCCATTAACCCTTTAGAATAGAGCTTTGTCCGCAGACTGTATTCCCTTTAAATTCAGTAGTATGATGGCAAAGCTCCTGGCGTGTACACCTAACATATTCACATTGCCAGATTGAACCTGTCATGTGTCAGTAGCTTTTTTTATTTTTACTATATTTTTCAAATGTATGATATTTAATACAGAGGTGTCCAATAAAAAGGAAAAAAAAATATATTTTAGTAATAATTGGAGTCAGTGGGGGAAGTTTGGCATTAGGAATGCGGTGTGTGCCCATATGGTGCCTCCACGTCATGTGGCGGAAGGCACATGAAAGTACGGTATGTGCCTGTAGCAGGTGTCATCTTCATTGGTCTGTACTCAGTTTCCAGAAGTAATTTGGTTTGCAAGGTTCATGTATCTGATTAGTTTTCTGTCTTGTCCCTAATTTTCTTTGTCCTTCTTAGGGGTCAAAGCTGTGGATCATCATGGAGTATTTGGGTGGAGGATCTGCACTGGACTTGGTAAGAATATGTATTAGGCCTCATTCACACGTCAGTGTTCAGTCAGTGATTTCCATCAGTGATTGGGAGCCAAAACCAGGTAAAGATCTTTCCCTTCTACCTTATGTCTGTGGAGGCTCCAGTCCTGGTTTTGGCTCAGAATCCCTGATGGAAAAGACTGACAAAAACACTGACTGTGTGAGGCATTAGTGTCACATCTAGTAACATCAGAGGGCAAGTATACATGTTCAACCTCTGACAGCGGGTTGTCGTATACGCCACTCTATAGGCATGCAGCTAATAGGCGAGTATATCACGCAGGATACTTTTCTACAAGATATGCCATACTACGTGTACATATACTGTGGGAAAACATATGCCAACGCTCTCCGGCCCAAACATATGCCAAAGGGCCGCTCTTGTGGTCCTATGTATGCCAGAGCTCTCACACCGCATACTGAGAGAAGAAATTCGGTCAGAGCCCTGCATGGATGTGTGCTGCTACTTCTGCTACTTAAGGATAGGCGTTCAGAAGTCTTAGGCCCCTTTCACACGGGCGAGTATTCCGCGCGGATGCGATGCGTGAGGTGAACGCATTGCACCCGCACTGAATCCCGACCCATTCATTTCTATGGGGCTGTTCAGATGAGCGGTGATTTTCACGCATCACTTGTGCGTTGCATGAAAAGCGCAGCATGCTCTATATTCTGCGTTTTTCACACAACGCAGGCCCCATAGAAGTGAATGGGGCTGCGTGAAAATCGCAAGCATCCGCATGCAAGTGCGGATGCGGCGCGATTTTCACGCACGGTTGCTAGAAGACGATCGGGATGGAGACCCGATCATTATTATTTTCCCTTATAACATGGTTATAAGGAAAAATAATAGCATTCTGAATACAGAATGCATAGTAAAACAGCGCTGGAGGGGTTAAAAAAAATAAATATTTTTTTTTAACTCTCCTTAGTCCACTTGATTGCGATGCCAGCATCTCCTTTACTGAACAGGACCTGTGGTGAGCATTCATTATAGGTCAAGGACCTTTGGTGACGTCACTCCGGTCATCACATGGTACGTCACATGATCTTTTACCATGGTGATGGATCATGTGATGACCGGAGTGACGTCATCAAAGGTCCTTTACCCAGGTCCTGAAGAAAGAATACAGAAGGAGATGCCGGCTGCGTTATCAAGTGGACTAAGGTGAGTTAATTTTATTTAATTTATTTTTTAACCCCTCCAGTGCTAGTTTACTATGCAGTCTGTATTCAGAATGCTATTATTTTCCCTTATAACCATGTTATAAGGGGAAATAATACAATCTACAGAACACCGATCCCAAGCCCAAACTTCTGTGAAGAAGTTCGGGTTTGGGTACCAAACACGCCCGATTTTTCTCACGCGAGTGCACTCGCGCGGAAAAATCGCGGGTGTTCCCGCAACGCACCCGCCCCTTTTTTTCCCGCAACGCCCGTGTGAAAGAGGCATTAAAGAGGTGGTGCAGCCAATATACATTGCTCAAAAAAATAAAGGGAACACAAAAATAACACATCCTAGATCTGAATTAATTAAATATTTTTCTGAAATACTTTGTTCTTTACATAGTTGAATGTGTTGACAACAAAATCACACAAAAATAAAAAAATGGAAATCAAATTTTTTAACCCATAGAGGTCTGGATTTGGAGTCAGACTCAAAATTAAAGTGGAAAAACACACTACAGGCTGATCCAACTTTGATGTAATGTCCTTAAAACAAATCAAAATGAGGCTTCAGTAGTGTGTGTGGCCTCCACGTGCCTGTATGACCTCCCTACAACGCCTGTGCATGCTCCTGATGAGGTGGCGGACGGTCTCCTGAGGGATCTCCTCCCAGACCTGGACTAAAGCATCTGCCAACTCCTGGACAGTATATGGTGCAACGTGACGTTGGTGGATAGAGCGAGACATGATGTCCCAGATGTGCTCAATTAGATTCAGGTCTGGGGAACGGGCGGGCCAGTCCATAGCATCAATGCCTTCGTCTTGCAGGAACTGCTGACACACCCCAGCCACATGAGGTCTAGCATTGTCTTGCATTAGGAGGAACCCAGGGCCAACCGCACCAGCATATGGTCTCACAAGGGGTCTGAGGATCTCATCTCGGTACCTAACGGCAGTCAGGCTACCTCTGGCGAGCACATGGAGGGCTGTGCGGCCCTCCAAAGAAATGCCACCCCACACCATTACTGACCCAATGCCAAACCGGTCATGCTGGAGGATGTTGCAGGCAGCAGAACGTTCTCCACGGCATCTCCAGACTCTGTCACATGTGCTCAGTGTGAACCTGCTTTCATCTGTGAAGAGCACAGGGCGCCAGTGGCGAATTTGCCAATCTTGGTGTTCTCTGGCAAATGCCAAACGTCCTGCACGGTGTTGGGCTGTAAGCACAACCCCCACCTGTGGACGTCGGGCCCTCATATCACCCTCATGGAGTCTGTTTCTGACCGTTTGAGCAGACACATGCACATTTGTGGCCTGCTGGAGGTCATTTTGCAGGGCTCTGGCAGTGCTCCTCCTGTTCCTCCTTGCACAAAGGCGGAGGTAGCGGTCCTGCTGCTGGGTTGTTGCCCTCCTACGGCCTCCTCCACGTCTCCTGATGTACTGGCCTGTCTCCTGGTAGCGCCTCCATGCTCTGGACACTACACTGACAGACACAGCAAACCTTCTTGCCACAGCTCGCATTGATGTGCCATCCTGGATAAGCTGCACTACCTGAGCCACTTGTGTGGGTTGTAGACTCCGTGATCTGTCTGCACCACAAAAAAATAGAACATGTTTTATTTTTTTGCGGTGCGGAGGCACGGACAGAAACACCTGTTCAGTTCCAGATTGCGGACCCAAGTGAATGGGTCCACATCTGTGATGCAGGGTGCACACGACCGGTGCCCGCATATTGCGGACCTGCTGTTTGCGGGCCGCAATACAGCCAGGCAACGTGGCCCTAAAGCGAGTCATTACCTCATCTTCTATTCTTTCATTGCTGCAGTTAAAACCTGGCCCGCTGGAGGAGTCCTATATAGCCACAATACTACGAGAGATCCTTAAAGGTCTCGATTATTTACACTCCGAGAGGAAGATTCACAGAGACATCAAAGGTGAGGTCCAGGGGGCAACATTTATGGATAATTGATAGAAAATTTTATCATGGGGGGGAAAACTATTTCCTTCTTTCTAAATGGTAAATGCTTTTGTATTATCAATTGGCTAGCAGCTTATGTAATGTCCTTTTTGCATTTTTAGCTGCTAATGTGTTGCTGTCAGAGCAGGGTGATGTGAAGCTGGCCGATTTTGGGGTAGCAGGTCAACTGACAGACACTCAGATCAAGAGGAACACCTTTGTGGGAACCCCATTCTGGATGGCTCCTGAGGTCATCAAGCAGTCTGCCTATGACTTTAAGGTTGGGTTGCCTTACAGCGTCATTGTTTTTTCCATAAAGTATTGTTTCTTTACTGGTTATTTAGTCTTTTTTTTTTTTTTTTTTTATTCTCAGGCAGATATATGGTCTCTGGGCATTACAGCCATTGAGCTGGCTAAGGGAGAGCCTCCATACTCTGACCTCCATCCTATGAGAGTCCTATTCTTAATTCCTAAGAATAACCCTCCTTCTTTGCAAGGGCAGCACAGCAAACCATTTAAAGAATTTGTGGACGCCTGTTTGAACAAAGATCCCCGATTGGTGACTATTTTTTAACCTATAAGTTTATTATCTAAAAGCTAAAGGATTTTAATATTGATGACCTATCCTTAGTAGGTCATCAGTATCAGATGGGTGGGAGTTCACATCGAGGCAGCGTCTGCCAATCAGCTGTTTGCAGGAGCCGTGGTGCACCAGAACTAGCACAGGTCCATATGGGTCTAAGCTTGCAGTACATTTCCGTCTGCTACATAGTGTACAACGCATGAATGGGACTGAGCTTGCAGTAAATGTCCCAGCCGCTACACGGTGTACGGAGCTGTGCTAGGTCTGGCGCACCATGACTTCTGCAAACAGCTGATTGTCAGGGCTGTGTAAGGGACTGTATTTGCCTGCTCCTTGCTGGTTTGTTCTGGTTCCATGGATACCAGGCTGTCTTCACTGCACTTTTGGTCTCCACATGTAAACTTTCTGCACAGATGCGGCCATGTGCACCTCTGCAGCCAGTGAGTGGCCTCAGTGGTGATGTGTCCCCAGGTGACGCGTCACTGCTAGAGTTAAAACTGAGCAGCAGGTAAGTATAGATCCCTTCACAGGTTCAGCGGGTGGGGTTAAAAAAAAATATATAAAAATAATCGTGGACAACCTCTTTAACCCCATACCAGCCACTACTGAAGCAGACTTCGGATTCCTGTTTAAAATGTTTTTAAAGTCGTAGAATCTAAGCCCGAAGTTATGCACCAAAGTCTCGCTCGACTTCGGACTTAACAAATTTTGCCTTGTGGAAGCACATACGTTTTAATGCTGTATGCAGACAGGTCTCCATACAGCATTAAAACTAAGTTCTTGAATGAATCGACTTCGGATCTTGGATCCAAAGCTCTATTCGCTCACCCCTAGTAGCAACCTGCTCTTTGAAAATAACACATGATCTGTCCTGTCAGGTGAATACCGTTAAAAAAACTAAAAACTGTGCCAGAACAGCCAAAAAGTGTAATATCAAGCGAACAAAAATTATTTGTTCCGCAAAATAGTACCAATAAAACTGTTACCTTATCCCATAGTTTCTACTGTAGGAGTCTTCAAATGCGACAGGGCAACTTAAAATTATCCCAGCGAAATCTGCCCTTCTAAATCCATCCATATGTTGCTCCCTTTCCTTCTGAGCCACCACATATGGGGTTTCTGTAAACTACAGAATCAGGGTAATAAATATTGTTTTGTTTTGCTGTTCACCCTTGCTGCCTTACAGAAAAAAATGGATTAAAATGGAAATTCAGCAAAAAATTATTTTCTCTATTTTCATTTAATTCTTGTGGAACACCTAAACGGATAACAAAGTTTGTAAAATCATATTTAATTAACTTGAGGGGTGTAGTTTCTACAATGGGGTAATTTATGGGTGGTTTCTATCATGTAAGCCCCACAAAGTGACCATCACTGCATTGATCCTTTAAGAAGCGAGTTTTGGAAATTCTTAAACATTTTAAAAATTGCATCTAAAATTGTACTCCATCTAACATCCCCAAAAATGTTTTTAAAGAACATTTACAAAATGACGGCAACATAATGTAGATATGGGAAATCTAAAGTAATAACCATTTTATGAGGTATCACTATCTGCCTTAAAAGCAGAGAAATTAAAATTTAGAAAATTTTTGGTAATTTATATATATTTTTTTAAATAAAGGTAATATATTTAGAATGAAATTTACCACTGTCATGAAGTAAAATGTTTCACGCGAAAAAACAATCTCAGAATGGCTTGCATAAGTAAAAGCATTCCAAAGTTATTACCACATAAAGTGACACGTCAAGTTTTTCAAAATTTGGCCTGGTCCTTAAGGTGAAAAATGGCTCTTGAAGGGGTTAGTACGATCTATCTACACTTTTGGAGGCAATTATTGTTTATTATTGCATTTTACTCATTTTTTGTTAAAAATCATATTTTCAGTTGGCCTTTTATAAAAATATTGAGCCATTCTGTCACAAAGGGTTAAAAGGAGTCTGTCACCTCCATATGGCCATATACAGTGCTTACATGGCTCTGTAGCACACCTATTCAGGATTGTAACGGTACCTTTGTTCTTTTCTTTAGACTTGCACCAGCAGGAAGAACGAAGTTTAATTCATATGCAAATGAGCACTCGCAAGTGCCCAGGGGCGGCGTCCAGTGTGTAGGTGCCCAGGCTGCTCTGCCTTCTTTTCACTTTACTCCTCCCCAGTCTCTGCCTTTGCCCGCCCTCCAAGTCCTTTACGTCATCGCTAGGTCCGGCCGAGGCCATGCGCACTAGGTGAAGCGATGCAGTGCAAAATGGGCATCACCGTGCGCATGCACCAGCCCGGCAAAGCAGATCTCTATACCTTGCGAAAAGTCTGTACCGGAAGTGACGCGGCCGCACAGGAATAAGGCGGGCAAAGGCAGAGACTGTGGAGGAGTAAAGTGAAAAGAAGGCAGAGCAGCCTGGGCACCGACACACTGAACGCCGCCCCTGGGCACTTGCGAGTGCTCATTTGCATATGAATTAAACGTCGTTTTTCCTGCCGGTGCAAGTCTAAAGAAAAGAACAAAGGTACCGTTACAATCCTGTATAGGTGTGCTACAGAGCCATGTAAGCACTGTATATGGCCATATGGAGGTGACAGACTCCCTTTAACTGTTTTTCTAACTGTGTGACTGGTACTTTCACTTTGTGCCCGTCATCTAATAACCCTTATCTCTAAACTAAGAGGTCATAAACACTTATTTAACCCACATCCTTACCAGTAAGATAAGGATTGAGCTTTAAGTGTTTATAATGTCAGAGAGCAGAGATAAGGAGCCCGTCAGCTCCCCAGATGACGGAAAAGACAAAAAATCCACAGGCTGCTACTAGAGCATGTCAGCTCTGTACAGATAAAAGGATTTCATATTTTTGTTTAAAGACCAATTGGAAAAATGATTTTGAGCTCAAAATAAATACAATGCGATGATTTTAAAAAAATGCCCCCAAAGGTGTACATAGCCTTTAAAGTCCTGGAATGACCCTCTTATATTTAGTCTTTTATCACTATTGAAATTCTGTAACAGTATGCCACAATAAAAATAACATTTATATAGAGAGAATAGCTGTCATATCTTCTACCGCATGTGTCGTGTCCTGTATTATAGAGGCCTACAGCACGGGAGCTGCTTAAACATCGCTTTATCTTACGATACACCAAGAAAACCTCCTTCCTTATGGAGCTGGTGGAACGATATCGACGCTGGAAATCTCAGGGCCACCGTGATGACTCCAGCTCTGACGACTCCGATTTGTGAGTTCATTTTGAAAGTGTGCCATCTCCCTCGTCTGTGATGCACGGTACTTGGATCCTGTTTTGATCTGTACCTTATTAATATATAATTTTTATGCCCAGAGACAATGAAGATGACAAAAATCAGTCCCAGACTCCTCACTGGTCATTTCCAGAAACCATGCGCCCCTCCTCCATGAGCCGGCTACAGTGGGGATACCAGCAGGTGAATATTTTATGTCCATCTAAAGTTCTTAGGGAAATCTGTCTTCTGAATTTGTTAAATCATTACTCCTAATATAAAAATAAATAAATAAAAAAAGTTTTGCATTCTGCTTATTTAGTGCTTGCATTTACTTTCTATAAGTGTATCCTGCCCACAGCACCACCTGCTAATTTACTGTAAGGCCCCGTTCAGACAGACGTATGGCCTCAGTGTCCGCATTGCAGACCGCAAACAGCGGGTCTGCAATACACGGGCACCAGCCATGTGAACTCCATTCTGTGGTACAGATCCATTGACTTCAATGGGTCTGTGATCCGCAACATACATACGGCAAAAGATAGGACATGTCCTATCTTTTGCGGTACAGTGGCACGGATTGGAAGCCCTTCCATGGGATTCCGGGTCCGTGCCTCTGCACTTCAAAGGTAGGATATGTCCTTTCTTTTGCCGTGTGTTGCAGATCACAGGCCATACGTTCGTCTGAATGGGGTCTTACCCTTAGCGAGATGCTTCAGCATTCCCCTTCTCCCGTGTCTTCTGTTTACTGGTTTACATTAAACTGATTTTGTAGAGAGTGAGGTGGTTTCTGAACATAAACATGGATTCTACAGGCAAAGAAAGGTAATTTAGTCTGTTGAAAGGTAAAGAAGATCCTGATGACACTTTAAAGGCTATGGACACCTTTTGGAGCCACTTTTTTTTAATTATAGATTCACATGTATTTTGGGCAAAACCATTTTTGTGATAGTTTTATTTTTTTTATTTTTTTTTATTGGCTTCTGTTTTAGGCTACTTTCACACTAGCATTTTCAATTCCGCTACTGAGATCCGTCATAGGATCTCAATAGCGGAAGAAAACGCTTGTTTTGTCCCCATTCGTTGTCATTGGGGACAAAACAGAACAGAGTTACCAGAATGCATTCCGTTCTGTTTGGTTGCGCTCCCATTGCGGACAGAATAACGCTGCAAGCAGTGTTTTTCTGTCCGCGATGTGGTGCGGAGCAAGACGGATCCATCCTGACTCACAATGTAAGTCAATGGGGACGGATCAGTTTTCTCTGACATAATAGAAAACTGATTCGTCCCCCATTAACTTTCAATGGTGTTCATGACTGATCCGTCGTGGCTTTATAAGAAATAATACAACCGGATCCGTTCATGACGGATGCATGTGGTTGTATTATTGTAACAGAAGCGTTTTTGCAGATCCAAGACGTATCCGCAAAAACCGCTAGTGTGAAAGTAGCCTTCTACATAGCAAATCGGTCAGACTGTCATCTAGTTTTCCATCTTCTCTCTTGACCTCTTCTGAATGATCTGAGCTGATTTGACCACAACGACATTTTCAATAAAAACCTTAAACCATATGAAATCTTTAGGAAAAAAGCAAAAACAAATTTGATATTCCATATGATCCCAGCCTTGGCAGTTTTTGCTTCTCCTAGTGTGATTATTACTGAGAACTGGTTTGCAGTTTATGAAGTAAATACTAAAACTTGAGCTTTACATTGTACTCTTCTCTGCAGCCATCAGAAGCTATAAAACGTTTGCCAAGATCCCACTGTTTATCGGCGCTTGTAGCTCCAGTATTTCAGGAGGTGAGCTGTTCTACTGTATTTAATGATGTACATATATGAAAAGCCAGTGATGGTGCCACCTACTGTTCATGAGTCGTTATTGCTTTCTTAATAACTTAAAGGGATATTCCCATCTCAGACATTGTAGAAATGAATGGGAGCAAGGGCCATGCAAGCACGGTTGCACTCCCATTCACTTTTATGGGGAGAGAGCTTGGTGGTGGCCTGACCCGAGGTCCTCCAGCCACCACCTTTCCCGCTCCTTTCTCGATATAGGTGCGGGTCCCAGCGGTGGGACCCACACCTATCAGACAATGGGGGCATATCCTAGCGATATGCCCTCATTGCCTCAGATGGGAATACCCCTTTAAGCCAATAGGGCCATACTAGGTGGTATGCTCTATTACAGAAGTGGGTCCTGTGTCTTGAAATGAAGACTAGGAGAACTGAGACCTTTCAGGAGCTTAAACTGAAAAACATTACAGAATCGCTCTGAGATTCGGTCGACTTACTGGTGAGCTCAGTTCCAGCAACATGAAAGTTCTTTGCCTCCAACTGGAGCAAGAGGTTTGAAGTGATGTTTCAGGATGAAGCAGTGGTTTGAGCTGACTGGTTTGTATCAAAGGAACTGTACAAAAGTCTGAATATGTTCCATATTTATCAGAAGGCTATTGTTGAAATTAAAGCCAAAAGACTTCTGGTTAAGGCTGGGTTCATGTCATGTTTTTGTCCCATGTTTAAAGAAAGTAAGAAAAAACAAAGAGGATGCAAACGTGTAGTACAAAAGCTTATCCATCCTGCACAGTCCAGCTATATATATATATATATATATATAGATAGATAGATAGATAGATAGATAGATAGATAGATATAGATATATATATAGATATATATAATTTTTTTTACAGTGGAACTTTATGGTGATAGATGCCACTGTGTGGCATTTGTCGTGGGCATCCATTTAATGTATACGTTAAACATAATACAAAAACACATGAACCCAGCCTAAGACTGTCGAATGAGATGCCAGCCCTAAACGGGTTTTCTTACTTAAGCAAATGGCATTTATCATGTAAAGAAAGTTAGTACAAGGCCCTTACTGATGTATTGTGATTGTCCATATTGCCTCCTTTGCTGGCTTGATTCATTTTTCCATCACATTATACACTGCTCGTTTCCATAGTTACGACCACCCTGCGATCCTGCGCCAACCACGTATCTGCTCTGCAGCGGTGGTCGTAACCCCTGGAAACGGTGTGTGTAATTTAATCGAAAAATGAATCAAGGTAACATGGACTATGACAACACATTAGTACAGGCCTTCTATTCACTTTCTTTATGTGATAAATGCCATTTGCTGAAGCGAGACAAGCCCGTTAATAAATGTGCCCCGGTGCTTTGCTATGGCAGCCTGTTAAAATCCATCATTAGTGCTACAAAAAGTCTTCATGTCGCACCGGCCTTATTAAAACTGGTTCAGAGATAAAGTGAAGTTGCTCAATCTCAGCCCCGCTCTCCGTTTTCAGGGGCCACTTTGAAATGAAAGCAGCAGTCTGATTAGTAGCTATGGGTAGCTGTTGCAGTTTTCATACATTTTCCTAGTTGTCTCCTTCAGGGTTTGCAGCAGCAGTTGTTCGGGTTCATGCAGGTGCGGATTGGCCATACACCTTACAGGGAAATTTCCTGGTGGGCCGATGCCCAGGGGGACACCTGGACCCTCCTCATGGCCGGCCAGTGGAAATTTTGGGGGATGTAGTTTGTGCTGCTGGCGAAAGTATTTTGTGATGGACTGTGGTATTTGGCTCTGTTGGGGTGGTATAATGTGCCACAATATGGTATTGCTGGCCCTGCCTTCCATCAATTTCGACCCAACTACAAAACGGGACCACTGTTAGTATTTTTTTCCAGGGCCACTTTAAGTTCCCAGTCCGCTTATGGGTTCATGGTATATAAATGTCTTTTCTCCACCCACAGCTGAGGGAGCAGCGCTGTGCCGGAGCGTTTGGATCCGTACAGGAACTAGAGAACGCCTTTAGCTTAGCAGAGGAGTCCAGCCCCGGAATCACAGACCAGCTCATTTCTCACTTGGTTCAGCGTGTGCAAAGGTAAAAGGCCGATCTTGGATATACCGGGTCTCAAACACTAGTGTAATAATGTCATTGTTGTCCAGTTGTGATATACTTGTATATTACAGTGCAGATTCGTCACTCACTCATAATGTAAAATGAAATCCGCTGTAATTTGCCATTCTGTCTGCGCACATAGTGATACTGGATGGCGTAGCCTTTTACTATGGATCACACATCGAGAGTTACTAGGAACGGCGTGTTAGATTAATCTTAGTCCTAACTGAACTAATCTGATTCCTCTGACACTTGACTAGGGATGCGCAAATTCCCTTTGGATGAAACATCTGAAGTCGATTCGCATAAAACTTAGTTCTAATACTGTACAGAGCAGGAGCTCCGTACAGTATTAGAATGTATTGGCTCCGATGAGCCGAAGTTATTGCTTCACGAAGTCTCGTGAGACTTTGCGCAATAACTTTATAAACAAATTTTTACTGTAACAAAAACCTTTCCCGAACTCTGGTTCGGTTCCAAGTGGTATCCAAGAGTTCGGGAAATGTTTTTTTACAGTACAAATAAATTTATGAAGTTATTACGCGAAGTCTGCGAGACTTTTTTTTTTTTTTCATTAAAGAGGGGATTCTAGTTAAAGGGGTATTCTGGTTATATCAAGTTATCTCCTATCCTGTGGCTAAGGGATAACTCTTATAAAAAATAAAAATATGGCTTGAAGTCTATGGGAGAAATCCCCTTTACATAAGAGAATCTCACTGTTTCGGACACCACCCCCCCCCCCCCCCCGCATAAAAAAAAAAAAGTGCGTAATCTGCAGTGTACTGGTTCCTTTAGATTGGTGGGGGTCTGACTCTTGTGACCCCCCCCCCTCCCCCACACATTGATCACAAGAATGGACGCTCCCCGAAACGTATCTCTGGTAGTTCCATAGAGATGAATGGGAGTGGCACTGGGCATGCTTGACCTTCTGCTCCGTTCATCGAGCTAATTGTTATCCCTTTCCTGTTAAACTTGATATATGGCTTACCCCGTTAAATAAAGAACAATTAGGTCCCTTGCAGACTAGCGAGTATTCCGCGCTGGTGCAATGCGTGATGCGAACGCATTGCGCCCGCATGGAATCCGGACCTATTCATTTCAATGGGTCTGTGTACATGAGCGTTTGTTTTCACGCATCACTTCTGCGTTTTGCGTGAAAATCGCAGCATGTTCTATATTCTGTGATTTTTCACGCAACGCTGGCCCCATAGAAGTGAATGGGGCTGTGTGAAAATCGCATCGCATCCGCAAGTGCGGATGCGATGTGTTTTTCATGGATGGTTGCTAAGAGATGTTGTTTGTAAACCTTCCGTTTTTTATCACGCATGTGCAAAACGCATTGCACCCGCGCGATAAAAACTGAACTGAATGCCCTTGCTTGCGAAATTGCGCATTTTTCACTGAACGCATTTGCAACGCATCCGGACCTAATCTGCTCTCACTTGTCTGCAAGGGGCCTTAGGCCCCTTTCACACGAGCGAGTTTTCCGTGCCGATGCAATGCGTGACGTGAACGCATAGCACCTGCACTGAATCCTGACCCATTCATTTCAATGGGTCTGTGCACATGAGCATTTATTTTCACGCATCAGTTCTGCGTTGCGTGAAAAACGCAGCATGTTCTATATCCTGCGTTTTTCACGCAGCCCTGGCCCCAAAGAAGTGAATAGGGCTTCGTGAAAAACGCATTGCATCCGCAAGCAAGTCCGGATGCAATGCATTTTTCACTGATGGTTGCTAAGAGATGTTGTTTTGTAAACCTTCAGTTTTTTTATCGCGCACGTTAAAAACTCATCAAAACGCATTGCACCCGTGCAGAAAAAACTGAATGCAATCGCAGACAAAACTGACTGAACTTGCAAAATGGTGTGAGTTTCCCTGAACACATCTGGAGCTAATCTGTCACGCTCGTGTGAAAGGGGCCTTACTCACAACGTAGTCCCTGGTAGTTTCCAGTGTTGCTGCTCTGGTCCTCACCACTGTTCAGTGTTTACAGCCTGCAATGGTGATGTGGCTGTATACCGCAGAGGCCAATGATTGGCTGCAGCAGTTACATGCCTTGTACTGCAATTTCACCGCTGCTTTCCATATCCAGAAACTGGAGGTGACGTCCTGAACAGTGGTGAGTGAGTATATGTTCCTTTCTTACTTTATCACATTTAGAGAGGCTTCCATGTAACTCAGACAACCATTTAAGGAGTTTGACGAAATCTGCTAATACCTGTTGAATGGGGTCATATCACAGGTCTGGCCTCTGAAACCCCAGTCAATCAACTGTTATTACCAAGGAAAGTTGGACCAGCCATATATTTCTCCTGTAGTGTGAACAACCGTGTGTCCACTTGAATGGGTCCGCAATCCCATCAGACAGTCTATGCACTCCTTTTTTGAGGTGCAAAGGCATGGGCAGAAAATCAATGGAAGCACTCCGTAGTGCTTCCGTGCCGCACCACACTTTCCAGATTGTGGACCCATTCAAGTGAATAGGTCCACATCCATGATGTGGTGCACAAGTGGCCGCTGCCCGTCTATTGCGCATGACCCCTTAACTGTAAAACATAAGTAGAGGAAAATGAGCAAGAAACCAATGGGCCTCACTTATCAAGACTAACGGGAAAAAAATGGCTTGTTGCTCATAGCAGCCAGTCACAATGCAGCTGGTGTTTTAAGAGCAGGTTAAAATGCAAGTTAAAAAGCAAAAAAAATAAAAAACTGAATTTTGTTTGTAAAATGGCTAACTTTTATTTCTACTTTTTTCACAACTCTTCATTCTTTTGGGTGAACAAATATGATCATGAAAACCTTCTGCCTAAACTGCATAGTGTGAACTGGGCCTGTTTGTCTCTACAGGTTCTCCTCTGCATCGTGAGTCCACAACATTGGTGCTCCACACTTTCCCCTCTTCATGTCCCAGCCTGGACCAGGACTACACTGTGAACGAGGACATGACCAACATGGCATTACTTCTAGTGTATTATTCTTTTATTTTTATTGTAACATAAAAAAATGTTTACCGATATTTCTCATCAGCACATAATGTAAAAAATAAACTGACATTTCATACATAAAACATGGTCTTTATATCCATTTTGCATTTTAGGCGAGCCACAGGCCTTCTTTACCATACAGAGTTGTAGAAATGAGGGGAGGGACTATTAGCAGGAGGCTATCCCCCAGGAGGCTATCCCCTAGAAGTAGGATTTTATTACAGTAGAAGACAAAAACATGCAATGCGACAACTCACTGCAATATAGAGTACAAAATTGCATAATAATTACAAGTGCTACACTATAAGTGAGAGATACTTGGCAAATCGTTTTGTACAAAATTATTTGAGCCCGTCTGCCGCACGTCAAGGCGATCTCTGTTAGACGGGTTCCTAACACTAAATTCTACCTGTTAGGTGCCATGACGGCTACCATACACTTCAGGGAGTGTAGGTTCCACCTAATTAAAATCAGCCTATAAGGCAGACGGGGTGGTCAGGAGTGCGTGACTGAAGAGGCAGCCACACCTCCAGTACAAACTGCGAAGAAAGACAAAAAAGGGGGTCAGTCAGCACATACCAAACCGCAGGAGCACATTGCTAGGGCAGGGAACAACATTAAAAGACATGGCACCTAACAGGTAGAATTTAGTGTTAGGAACCCGTCTAACAGAGATCGCCTTGACGTGCGGCAGACGGGCTTAAATAATTTTGTACAAAACGATTTGCCAAGCATCTCTCACTTATAGTGTAGTACTTTGTAATTATTATGCAATTTTGTACTCTATATTGCAGTGAGTTGTCGCATTGCATGTTTTTGCACGTGACTCGATCTGACAGTGTTTTGTTCTGGGTTTGAACAGAATCCCACCTCCTATTAGGTGTGGTTTGTTTGGTCATTGGGGAGGCTATTTATTCCTCCCTCTCCCTATAGCCTTTGCGGGTTATAGTTCTACCTTGTGTGAGCTTTGGATGCTTGGTGGATAGTCTGCTCCTTCTCGTATCAGATAAGTCTTTTCCCTTTTTTTCCCTCTTTTGGTTACTGTTTGGTCTAGGCCTTTAGTGGGGACACTAGCGCTTTCGGTGGTAGAAGGCGCTGGGTGTCTCTTACCCTTTTTCCCAATTGCTGATGGTCTGTTTGTTAAAGTCTTAGGCACGGGGACATGTGTATATCTACCATTGAGGTATGCACATGGGCTTAGCAGCCTAGGGAAAGTGTGTCAGGGATTGCTAGGTGGTGACCTTGTTTTTCCCTAGCTTGTGGGGCCTAGTTCGTTGTATAGTTTGTCTTTCAGTTTGCTGTTCCCTTCCTTACCTATCGTGACACTATCTCCCATCCGGCTCCTGTGGCAGATACCTAGCACCCGGCCGGCTTCTCCATTCGACCGGGGCATGTCATGGCACCACAGATGACTTTCCTTAGGGCGGCTGTGTGTCCCTTCTCTCCCTTTGTGGACAGGACGGAGCGAGCCTGCGGTATCTTCACCTGATCGCCGGAGGCCGACAGTCATTCATGGGGGTGGGGTATGAGGTTCTCCCCGCTCCTCCTCCCCCTTATGCCATCCTTCTGGCGTGAATTCGTGGTGCTTTTTTTTTTTCTGTGCTCCGTCCACTTCCTGCTTCAGAAGGAACTCTGACACTCATCCTCTTCACAATTCGCTCTGGACAAGCTACATTGAGGGACACAGGCCGGGTAAGCTACTCCTCCCCTTTCTACAGGGTAATCACTATGTCCGAGCCCAGGCCCCAAAACAGGCGGCGACTTCTGTGCGCCATTTTGCCTGCGCTTCTTGTTGCTCAAAATTCCCATGCGGTCAGTTAGATTCCCTCTGCTCTTCGTGCTCTGACCCTGGTAGAGCCCCTCTTGCCCAGCCCACGGTAGAACCGGAGTGGGTGTATTCCCTGTCAAAGATGGTACAGGATGTCTCCCATATCAACAAAGCCATCGTGGAAATACTGGGGCGTTTGTCCGCAAGGCGGTCCTCTGATCAGTCCGACTCTGGGGATCCTGTGGCTAATTCCCATTGTGGTCATCCTGCAAAACGGGCCAGACCACCCTCCACCAGAAGGGTGTCTGCATCCCTCGTTTCTTCTGCCTCCTAGAGAATCTTTGTCTCTCCTCAGGACCAATCTTCAAAACTGTCTATGGTAGACAATCTCATTGCAGCCTTTTCGGCTGGCTCCAGTTTTTCCTTCAGACGGTCCCGTCGCTCGCCAAAATGTTTCCCCAACCACCAGGATTTTGATTCCTCTCTTTCCAAGGAGTGGAATTTCCCTGACTGGCATTTTGCTTTGCCAAAACGCTTAGACATCCTATACCCCTTTCTGGAGGATTTGCAAAAAGAAGTGGTTGTCCTCTCCTATTGTTGACCCTCCAGTATCCCGCTTGGCTAAACATACCACCTTGCCTATGGCGGATGGGACTTCCATTTCCGACCACAGGGATAAAAAATTGGAATCTTTTGCGAAGT
This sequence comes from Bufo bufo, assembly GCF_905171765.1. NCBI lineage: Eukaryota > Metazoa > Chordata > Amphibia > Anura > Bufonidae > Bufo > Bufo bufo. The sequence goes on along the minus strand of NC_053392.1, from coordinate 133,594,321 downwards.
CATCCTTTGAAGCAGTGGGCACAGTACTGCGTCCAGTTTTTGCCTCTACGTGGGTGAGCAAAGCTATGGGTGAGTGAGCAAACAAACTGCGCCAGGGCCTCTCCTCTGCGGACCACTCGGAGGAACTTTCTGATATTGCCATGCAGCTCTCCCATGGCAGTTTTTACGTTTGTGAAGCCTCTCTAGACGCGGCCAGACTTGTGGCCCGATCGTCAGCTCTCTTGGTGGCTATTCGCCGTACCCTATGGCTCTCCTGCTGGGCAGCAGATGATGCCTTGATGGCTCTCCCCTTTACTGGCAGCAGACTTTTTGGCAAGCGCCCGTATGAGATAATCTCTGATGCTACAGATGGTAAGAGCACTCGTTTACCACAGAACAGGGCGCACTTCAACAGGTCGAAAAAGCGTTTTTCCAGCCCTAATCGACCAGCTGACAAGGCTACCCTGGATCAAACCTCGCCCTTCCTGGCATCCCTGCCAACAGGGCTCCAAGTCCTATACCCCCAAACTTCCTCTGCATGACGTGCGGCTTTCAGCGCAGGGATGGGTGCCTTTATCCGTTCCGTCATGTCTGGCTGGCTCACGTCTCGGATGCCTGGGTGAGAGAAGTCATCTCAGAGGGTTACAAGCTAGAGTTCAGGTCCCCCCTCCGCCCCGGGTTTTTCTCTCATCTCCCCCTCAGCCGCCCCTTCTGCGGCAGGGAGTGATCGTCCCGGTTCCTGCGCAAGACTTTTCGCGGATTCTACTCCAATCTCTTTGTGGTCCCCAAAAAGGAGGGTACATTCCATCCCATCCTGAACCTCAAAGCCCTCAACCTGTTTCTTCGGCTCCGCCGCTTCCGGATGGAGTCCTTGAGATCGGTTATTGCGTCCATGGAACCAGGGGAGTACCTGTCCTCGATAGACATTAAGGACGCTTACCTCTATGTCCCTATTTGCGTCAGTCACCAAAAATTTCTCCGGTTCGCAGTGGGTCCTTTTCACTACCAGTTTGTGGCTCTCCAGTTCGGTCTGTCCACAGCTCCCAGACTCTTTACAAAGGTTCTGGCCTCGGTCATTGCTCTGCTCCATGCCAGGGGAATAGTGGCGATTTCATACTTGGACGATATCCTGATAAAGGGTTTGTCATTCCGGGCAACAGCAGACAGCCTACACATCGTCCTGGACACTCTGGAACGCTTCGGATGGATTCTGAACCGACCAAAGTAATGTCTCTATCCATCTCAGCGCTAACCTTTCTGGGCATGTTATTTGACACCTTTTAGGCCAAGCTATCCACTCTCCGGCTTCATATTTTTCCCTTGTTGCGGCTCTGTCCTCTCCCCCTTCTTCACTGCATGAGGGTTCTGGGTCACATGGTCTCTGCCTTCGAAGCAGTGCCCTATGCTCCATTCTAGGATTCTTCAGAAAGACATTCTAACCCATTGGGACCAATCCCCAGCCTCCCTGGCCTGGCTAGTACGTCTCCCTGCCCCGCCGGGCCCTCAGGTGGTGGTTGGTTTTCCTGATGCTGACGTCGGGCCACTCTTTCATTCCCCTCTGCTGGACAGTGTTGACAACGGACGCCAGCCTCCGGGGCTGGGAGTATTGGAAAGCCTCTCAGTTAAAGGCACGTGGTCGCGCAAGGAACGCTCCCTTCCCATCAACATTCTGGAATTGAGGGTGATTCGTCTCTCTCTGCTTCATTGGACCGACCACCTCCAGGGACGTCTGGTTCGGGTTCAGTCTGACAATTCCACGGCTGTGGCGTACCTCAACCACCAGGGCGGTGCCCGGCAGCCATGGCAGAAACAGCGCTGATTCTCAGCTGGGCGGAGAACCAGGCGACGCACTCATTTAGTGGAGTCAGTTCACATTTCCCTACGTGTTTCCTCCTCTTTCCCTCATTCCGTGTTTTCTCTGGAAAATTAGGTACGAAGGTCTGCCCGTCATTCTGTGTGACACACATCCCTAGTCGCCCTCCTCGCTGACTAACCCTGGCGTGTTCCCCTTTGGGAGGACCTCTTGTCACAGGGTCCAATCTTCCAACCAAATTTAAGGTCTCTACATTTAATGGCATGGCTGTTGAAGCCGCCGTACTAAGGGCTCTGGGTTTTTCGGATGCTGATATCCAGACCATGATTCGTGCCAGGAAACCATCGTCCTCTCACCGGACCTGGAAGTCCTACTTTAGTTAGTGTGAATGCCATCAGCTGTCTCCTATTCGTTTCGTGTCTTTCCTGCAGTCAGGCATGGATTTGAGGCTGGCTTAGTTTTCTCAAAGGGCAAGTTTCGGCTCTTTTTCCATTCTATTTCAGCGGAACTTGGCTTCACTTTCTGCGGTTCGGACCTTTCTGTAGGGGGTTGCACACGCTGCGCCCCCTTGCCACCTTCTATTGAACCTTAAAGGGGTATTTCCATCACAAACAATGGAGCATATCGCTAGGAAAACAGAGCGGGAGAGCTGTGGCTGGAGGACCCTGGGTTTCCCGGGGTCAGTCTACCACTAAGCGCTGCTCCAATTCATTTCTATGGGGCAGACATAAATCATAGGCTGTCACATGCTTGTATAGAGATGTGCCAAGAAGCAAAGACCGGCGGTGAATCCAGGAAGCATGGGAACTGGGATATTACTCACTCCATATGTAAGTATTACTTTGTATTTTTCAAGCATTCTAAGTGGTTTTTAAATAACTAAACATCTCCAGTGACACAATATTACACGTATGTTCCAGAGTGGGCATTTCTGGAATGTATTGTGGAAGATGCTGGGGAGAATGGGACTTGACTTATCAATGGAGAGTGAAATATTGGGAGGCATGGTGACTCTATGGCTGGTATGTGTGATTTACAGGATGTTTTTGCTCCTGTTGCAGGCTGTGAATATATTATATATCTGCAGGGTGTATAAGCCTATCATAGCTGATTCCATGTCACAGTAGCATGTAGAGCAGTGGTCTCCAAACAGAGCCACATGTCACTTGCAAATCATGGTTGAACGATTAGCTGTAGAAGCCTTAAATTATGACCATAAGCAGCGGCTACATTATTTGCAGCCATATCCTAACCCCCAATAACATATTCTGTCCCAGTTTATTAAATGGTCTGTTCAGCTTTGGAGGCCTTTCTATCAGTAACCTCCTCTTCACTACCACGTAACCTGGACCTGCAGAGGGAAGTGTACTTACCTGCTCCCCACTGGGTTTCGGCTCCTTTGGTTCCGTTAATGCCTTGTTGCAGTCTCCGTATGTCAACATCCAATTTGATTCAGGTCATGCGGGTCACGTGACATGTCACCCATGGGTCACGTGATATGACACATGGGTCACGTCGCTGATGTTCAGTAATGTGAAGATACTTTCAGAACTTTTTTTTTATAATAAAAAAAAACTGACTTCTCGTCTTTTCACCCAGAACACATTTGATTTTACACAAAATGGGAACATATTCATATCTTGGTTAGATCTGCTTTATTTGAACCCCATAGATTGAAATTGGAATCCTAGAGAATCACAGTGAAAACCCACAGACTTCACTGGGAGTGTTTGTTCAGCATGAAGGACCAAAGCAGTGCAAGTCTATACGTTTTTTTTTCCATTGATCCATGGAATAGACACAAAAAATTAATGGATACTGTGACAAAACCCCTGTTTTAGGAATGTCCAGACTCTTGTATTCCGTCTGCTGTTCATGTAGTTAACCCTATTTCGCCCGTTAAATGTACACAAACCACCTCATCTGCCTGTGACGCAGTTAGCGAACACAATGGACATTAGCGAACACAATGGATATTGCCTATGATACATTTAGCAAACACAATTTGTCTGGGTCATCAACCGCATTGAACTATGTCCGGCCCCTTTACACAAGGTGGAATCTGATTGGTTGCTATGGGCAACTAAGCCAGTTCTACTTTACACTAGTTTGATAAATAACCCCTTACATTCTTATGACTTTATTAAAGGTTTACCAAAAGCGGCATTCCCCTTTAAACATCACTGCTCTATAAACAGTTCTTTATTCAGACTAGATCTCTGATGACATCAGCAGTAGCAAGAAGCCCCGCCCCCTTAGAATACTGAAGCTGTGTGACATCACAATGCTGTGTCCAGGCTTCTATGTGTTGGGGAACACTGGATTCTTTTGAGGGTTAGTTGTTGTAGATGATGGATTCGAGAAGAATTGCTCTTGTATTTCTATTATTTTTTACATTTTATGTTCAAGGAAAGCCCACAAAAACACCTGCAGGCAATGGATATTATCACTGGGGGTTTATCTTACTGAATGGGGGCTGAATATTGTATTTATCCTTACATGATTATGGGTCCTAGAGGCAAACCTGGCTGGTATCTCTGTGGCTTGGAGCTCAGGTTATAGGACAGTGAGCTGTGTACGGCATTGTAGCTGAGCCCCATTTACTTTGATGGCGCTGAACTGCAATACCGTACACAACCCCTGGACAAGAGGGAGGATATTTCAGATAGAAAGCTGCAAGGTTTCTAATCTCATACAATGGCCTTAAATGATGACATTTTGTCTGTAGCCACCACTAGTGGGCACTTACTAAATACTGATTTATTGTTAACTTCTGTCTCCCCGTGTTCCCGTTTTGGGGTTCAGCTGCCGCTATTATTGACTTCATGTCTATATTTTCCTTAATTTTTTCATGGACAGTGACTTTCTCAGGATCAGGGAGGACAACCCCCGGTCCGGACAGCGCCGGTGCAAATAACAGTGAGTAGACAATTCCTTCCTCTGTATATCTCACTTACCTATTGTGAAGGATGGAAATATATTGAAATGTGCCCATCTGACCTCCATGTTGGATGTGCACACGGAGACGAAGACTGTTGTGATCTCTGTTGACTCTTGGTTTCTCCATCTGGGACGCTGGTCTGGGGCTTGAATCCTGAAAGCCTCTTGCCTTAACTATCAGCCTGGCGTCCACCGGCATGCCACACAGATAGGAAGACTGTTCTAACCGTCTCAGTGTGGTTGGTGATTGAACCTGCTTGGTCGCTGCATCATAAATTTTGGTGATGCTATGACTGCTGTGTGTTTAATCCATAAAGTCGAGTTCCTACAGAAGCACAGAAAAGCATAGTAAATATGTGGTTGGAAACCAACTGTTTCAGATTGATAGACAAAACCTGCCCTGCGGGGTAAAATATCAGCCCATTAAGGGCATATCCATATATAAAATGCCACATCCGAAAAGAGCGGAGCTCGCCTATTTTCTTAAGCCCCACTAAAGTGAAAGGAGAGAGCAGCACAACGTCGGCCACTTCTCCCTTTCCTGGCCGTGTGTGACAGGGTCCCGTTCTTGAGACAGCAGCAGGTGTCAGAGGTAGGAACCTAGACACTGTAACCTGGGAATGTGCCATAAATTTCCAGATAGAACAAGCCCTTTAATAACAGAGGACACAGCACCCTCTAAGCAGATCCTGGAATGTCACCTTCATTATGTTGTAGGGCTGGTAGGACATACGCACGTACACTACCAGTTCTGGCTGCTATGGCATGGCCACATGGGGAAGATTGCCCAACATGGAAATTTTACTGCAGATTTTGCTGACATTCCACAGTGGATTTCGTTGCGGATTTACCAAAGATCTAACTCTATGCATTGCAAACGGTGAAATATACAGTGGAAATCTGTAGCATAAATTAAACCAATCAGATTCCATCTTTTATTTTGGACAGCTCCTTTGGAAAATGAAATGAGGAATCTGGTTGGTTGCTATGGGCAACTAAGCCAGTTCTACTTTACACCAGTTTGATAAATGACCCTCTTAATTCTTCTCTGTATCAATCAAGATTCCTATTCGTTTTAAATGTGTACTCTTTGTGGAAGCTTCCATGCTGATTTTTTTTAGATGAGGTATTGGTCATTTCAAAGACAATGTATAAGAAACTGGTTATACTAAAATCTTGATAATGTAATAGTTTGGTAGATCGCTACTTATTGGCACCAAAAGAAAAGTCCACTGGAATCTGTGTAAATTCAGATGTAGCAAATTGACTTGAGGGCATGGATGTGCATATTACACCTCAAATCTGTCATTACACTCCCTAACTTACTATTGTTAGGGCAGCTTTTAAATCTTTCTAGTGACAAGTACATTGTAGAGTCTCCAGTCAGTCAAGAAAGGGTTAATACTTGGGACCACTGTGGCTGACTTCATAGTTAAAGTGCTTTAGGTAGGTATCAATTATAAGCCCCTGTAGTAACTATGGCAATTGTGCTGCTGATGTCATAGATGCATAAGTCTATGACATAAAGTACCCACAGATGAAGGTTCCATAACAGAAGGACAAACGGCCATTTGCAGAGCCATGCTTGATGTGTCTGGAGACCTGGAGCTTCACCATCTGTAGGGAGGGAGGAAGGGGACGCCCGCCTAGCCAGCCAGATCTGCCCTATCCGCCTAGCCAGTCAGATCAGCCCTATCCGCCTAGCCAGATCATGCAAATTAGCCCTAGCCATCAATGGGTCGACAGATGCTGCAGCCAGATCTCCCTCACATCCAGCGCCAGCTGCTGAAAATTTACGTGTAAGGCCAGGAGTGGTCGAATTTGGCTATCTCCGTAAGAGGCTGGCACAGAGTGTTTAATATTGTGTAACTGCTTACTAATCTGTTTCTTTAACATGTATGACTATTTGATGTCCTTTCTGTCATATCTTTAATGAATTTCTATCATGTCTCATTAAAAATGTACACCTTCCGATAAAATATATTGCTCCATTTTGGCATTAACCTTCTAATCCCAAGGGAAGGGCAACCCTCCAGCCATGGTTCCCTAGAGGTTTCCTATTTGAGGCACTGAATAAAAATACAGTCATTTAATGTTAAATAAAGTCTCTCTATTTTACACCCAAATTAAGTGTTTTGTACACTTCTTTCATAATCTTTGGTTTGGGTGGTATTGCTTCGGAGTGAGCGTTCATTAAATATTGCATAGCGACAAAGCCAGATATCCAGTGGTGCGTTTTTAACCTGTGCAGCAAGAGGATGGAGCAGAGATGACAAGCTTTTCAGAGATGACAAATTTATCAAAAAGGAACTTGTGTCATGATAAAGTTGATGTTCAGCGCCCTGGCTCATAGAAAAGGCACTAGGTGAGGAGAGAGGAGAGGGTAGGAGCGGTGACTGAGGCAGTGAGGGTGGCTGTGGTCCTCAAGCTGCCTGACACTGTGAGCCTGTGGCTTAATTTTCCAGCTAAGTGCATAATCTTCAACCCTGGTAGTTGAACGGACATGGCCGCTCATTGTGTCCTGACCACAGTTCCATGGCCCCGGGTACCGACCTCCCATTCTCTTGTTGCATGGACCTCAGGTACTGGGGGTGTGAAAGGATGCTAGCTCAAACTCAATAGAGGTCAGTCATGCCGAGAGGACTGCTTCATCTTCCTCCCTGGGGCTTAAAGGGTTTGTGTAGGTGAAAATAACATAACAAAAACAAATACAGGTGCACTCTGCGGTCTTACTAACCCTCGTACTGGTGTAAAAATGAGAATTAGCCAACATATCCTGCTTGGAGGACATGTCTGAGCCCGAGCACCGCGCCAAGGTTTCTCATGTAGCTCGGGAACCTAACGCTAAACCTACCTGGGCCGTATGGGCAATACCAGGAGCCAGTGAGCGAATTACAGGTGCACAAGGTCCGACTCAAAGCAATCTCCCAGTAACCTCCAGCATGTGACCATGTATACAATGGGAGGAGGCAGAGAGCTCTGAGCCCCACCCAAGACTGGCTGATATAGCCCGGGCCTCACATGCTGCCTGTGGATGGAAATGAAGGCACATTCAGACTAGGAGTTTCTACACCTCCAAAAATTCAAAATACAAACTACAAATTGGCGTGGTATTAAAAAGCAGGAAGTGCTCAACCCCATATGCAGTGGTGCATCTATACCGGGGGGGCAGATCCTGCACTTCTAGGTTTGTGTAGGTGCTATACATTGATGAGCTATTCACAGAATAGGTCTTCAATATCTGAGCGGTGGGGGTCCGACACCAGGCACCCCGACCGATCAGCTGTTTGAAGAGGAGACAGTGCTCCACTGCCCGTGGTCTCGGAAGTGAAGTGTAATCACAAGTACTCGCTCTATTCACTTGAATGCCACCACTGCAAAGGAGTCGCCGCTGAGTGTAATGTAGAGGAAGCAGCTCTCGCATGGAGCATCACCTCTTCAAACCGCTGATCAGCTGGGTTGTCAGACCCCCGCCCATCAGATATTGATGACCTGTCATGAGGATAGGTCATCAATATATTCCTTCTGTACAAATCCTGTAATCTTCTCCTGGAAATGTAATGGGACCCTAGCAGTCACTGAGCCCACACCAGAGTTCCTTGTCTCCGGGAACCAGTGGTGTTTTTCCCCCCAGTGACCCCGAACGGGTGGGGATTGGAGAATGGAGGGGGACGGTGCTTGGGAACCGTCTCCTCATAGCAGGGCACATGTTGATTTTTAAAGCAAGCTCAAAGAGGTAAGGTTCTAATTTGCCATCGGAGGAGGAAATCTGTGTCTAGGGCAGAGTTTTGCAGCCTCGGGTTCCAAACTGAGGTTTTACCAATGCCTGGATCTTGGCTCCTAGAGTTTGCGGAAGGAAAAAGCAGGTGGTAGACTGCCGATCCATCCCAGCAGGGCCCATACATCCTGGGCCAGAGGTTTAAAACTGTGTTTAAAGAGGACCTTTCACCGATTCTTACCCTATGAACTAAGTATACAGACATGTGGAGCGGCGCCCGGCGATCTCACTGCACTTACTATTATCCCCGGGCGCCGCTCCGTTCTCCTGCTATGCCCTCCGGTATCTCCGTTCCCTAAGTTATAGTAGGCGGAGTCTGCCCTTGTTCTTCTGTAGCGCTGGCCAATCGCATTGCAGAGCTCACAGCCTGGGAGAAAATAACCTCCCAGGCTGTGAGCTCTGCGCTGCGATTGGCCAGCGCTACAGAAGAACAAGGGCAGACTCCGCCTACTATAACTTAGGGAACGGAGATACCGGAGAGCATAGCGGCAGAACGGAGCGGCGCCCGGGGATAATAGTAAGTGCAGTGAGATCCCCGGGCGCCTCTCCACATGTCTGTATAGTTAGTTCATAGGGTAAGAATCGGTGAAAGGTCCTCTTTAAATGGGTCTTGCAAACATTTAGTAAGCTTATCATGTCAATTAATTTGAAGACCTTTGGCTGAGATACCCAACTTTCTGCCTGGCCCTCAAGGACTCGGTGGCGGGCTTAGTTACCCCACAGCGGGCTTCATATTCCTCCCAGAAGCTCAATCTTCCTTCCTGGGGCTTCATCTCCACCCCAGGAAGTTCACCAGTAATGACAGTAAAATCTGTCATTCTGCACAATCCACCTTTCCGCATCCCCATGCCACATTTACATCAGCCAGTTGTTCTCACCCAGGTGCTTTTGCTCTATAGGCACATCAGATATACCAAGTGGACTGACATGCAGGCTTTCTCCGACTGCACCCAATTATTCCAAAGAGAACCAGGATCTTTTTCATCAGTCTCTCAGCGTATTCGTCTGGAAAGGTGTAGCACTCATTATTAGAGTTGAGCGAACCCGAACTGTAAAGTTCGAGTTCGTACCGAACTTTAGGTTTTTCGGCACCCGGACCCGAACCCGAACCCGAACATTTACGTAAAAGTTCGGGTTCGGCGATTTTTATGGCGCTTTTTGAAAGGCTGCAAAGCAGCCAATCAACAAGCGTCATGCTACTTGCCCCAAAAGTCCATCACAGCCATGCCTACTATTGGCATGGCTGTGATTGGCCAACTGCAGCATGTGGCCCAGCCTCTATTTAAGCTGGAGTCACGTAGCGCCGCCCGTCACTCTGCTCGGATTAGTGTAGGGAGAGGCTGAAGCTGCTGTGAGGGAGAGATCAGGGAGCGATCTTATCAAGAACTGGTTTATGTACTCAGCGATCTATAGAAAAAGTGTTTTGTGGGTGCAGTGCAAAACAAACTTTTTTTTTTCTTCATTTCATCAATATCAATACCTGATCGGCAGCCATTTTATGCAACGATAGTGCACCAGCATAGGCTATTTGCAAGTCCAGAAATACAGCTTTGGCATACTGGGGTGAAAAAACCCTCTAATATACTGCACATCTGTGATTACACGTGCATAAGTGACTGTCACATTTAGGACAGAAATACAGCTTTTTGGTTACATACTGCACATCTGGGATTACACATGCATAAGTGACTGTCACATTTAGGCCATAAATACGGCTTTGGCATACTGGGGTGAAAAAAGCCTCTCATATATTGCACATCTGTGATTACACATGCATAAGTGATTGTCAGATTAAGGCCAGAAATATGCCTTTTTGGTTACTGGGGTGAAAAAAGCCTCTAATATATTGCACATCTGTGATTACACATGCATAAGTGATTGTCAAATTAAGGCCAGAAATCCTGCTTTGGCTTACTGGGGTGAAAAAACCCTCTGATACACTGCACATCTGTGATTACACGTGCATAAGTGATTGTCACATTAAGGCCAGAAATACGCCTGTCACGGCGGACAGGAACTCAGATACACAGACAACCAAATTCACAAGTTTCTAGGCTAGATGCTGGGGACAGGTCACCTCCTAACACATCCCTGACTTCTCTCCCTATGCTGCTAAGCCCACATTCAGACCTTAATGGTAGGAATGAAGTGTCCTCGTGCCTGGACTGCAAACACCCTAGAATCCCTGAGATGGTGAAAGGGGAGAAGGGGCAGAAGACACACAAATAGCCTAGACCGCAAACAACACAAACAGAAATCAAACTTATCTGAGTTGGAACAGACAATCCTTCCTTCCTTGAATCCAAGGCCAGACTGAAAGCTATAACCCGCACGGCCCTCTGGGATTGAAGGCAATTTAAGCCAATGACCCCACCCAGAGCACCTGAAGGAAGGCGGATCCAGCATGTTTCCAAAACAAACAAATGGTTAGACACTTGCTGCCAATCTGACAGACCTCCGCACACCGTCTGAACAGGGCATGACAGTACCCCCCCTTCTACGGATGACCTCCGGGCACCCTGGACCAACCTTATCCGGGAGGGCTCTGTGAAAAGCCCAAACCAGTCGGCTGGCGTGGACCTCCAGTGCCGGAACCCACATCCTTTCCTCGGGGCCGTATCCCCTCCAGTGTACCAGATACTGAAGGGAACCCCGAAGAACTCTAGAGTCAAGAATCCTGGAGATCTCGAACTCTAAATTCCCATCGACCAGAACGGGAGGAGGGGGCAATGGCGATGGTTCCACTGGTCTCACATATTTTTTCAATAAAGATCTATGGAACACATCATGGATCTTCCAAGTCTGCGGAAGATCCAGTCGAAACCCTACTGGATTGATCAGCGCAGATATTTTGTACGGGCCGATAAATCTTGGACCCAGTTTCCAAGATGGCACTCTCAATTTAATGTTCTTAGTGGACAACCACACCAGATCACCCACACACAGGTCCGGACCAGTCACACGTCTCCTGTCAGCCATTCGCTTATATCTCTCACCCATCATCTCCAAATTCACTTGTATCCTCCGCCAGATAGAGGATAAGGTAGAAGAAAACCTTTCCTCCTCTGGCATCCCAGAGGAACTTGTCCCAGAAAAGGTACCAAACTGAGGATGAAAACCATATGCGCCAAAAAATGGTTACTTACCCGTGGATTCCTGTCTACGGTTATTTAAAGCAAACTCCGCTAAGGGCAGGAATGAGGACCAGTCCTCCTGATTTTCCGCCACAAAGCACCTCAAGTAGGTCTCCAGGTTCTGATTAGTACGCTCCGTCTGTCCATTCAACTGTGGATGGAAAGCCAAAGAGAACGAAAGTTGAATGCCAAGCCGAAAGCAGAACGCCCTCCAGAACCTGGAGACAAACTGCGTGCCCCTATCAGAAACCACATCCGAAGGAATACCATGCAATCTCACGATATTGTCAACAAAAATTTGCGCAAGAGTCTTGGCATTAGGCAGACCAGTTAACGATATAAAATGAGTCATCTTGCTAAAACGATCAACTACCACCAAAATTACTGTTTTCCCCGAGGAACTCGGCAGATCCGTAATAAAGTCCATGGACAAGTGTGTCCAAGGACGAGACGGAATAGACAAAGGAAGGAGTGAACCAGCCGGTCGAGTATGAGCAACCTTAGATCGTGCACAGGTCTCACAAGCTGCCACGTAATCCTCAATGCTCCTACGTAACCCGGGCCACCAGAACCTCCGGGACACAAGGTCACAGGTGGACTTACCACCAGGATGTCCGGCAAGGACAGTATCGTGATGTTCCTTGAAAACCTTGTATCGCAGTTCTTCGGGAACAAATAACCTCCCTGGGGGACAGGAACCAGGAGCCCCCTCCTGGGCTCCCAACACCTTTATCTCCAATTCGGGATACAGAGCGGAAACCACAACCCCGTCGGCCAAAATCGGAGCAGGATCCTCTGAATCACTTCCCCCAGGAAAACTGCGAGACAACGCATCTGCCTTGATATTTTTGACCCCCGGACGAAAAGTGACAACAAAATTGAACCTGGTAAAAAACAGTGACCATCTGGCCTGTCTAGGGTTCAGACGCTTGGCAGATTGTAGGTAAGCCAAATTCTTATGATCTGTATAAACAGTAACTGGGTGAGAAGCCCATTCCAACCAGTGACGCCATTCCTCAAAGGCCAATTTTATAGCCAGCAACTCTCTATCTCCCACATCATAGTTCCTCTCGGCGACCGAGAGCTTCTTGGAAAAGAAAGCACACGGGACCCATTTGCCAGGAGAAGAACCCTGCGACAGCACCGCTCCCACCCCCACTTCTGATGCATCCACCTCCACCACGAATGGTTGAGACACATCGGGCTGCACCAGAATGGGAGCAGACGCAAAACACTCCTTAATAGTCGAAAAGGCCTGCAATGCCTCCTCCGACCAAACAGAGACGTCAGTGCCCTTCTTTGTCATATCAGTCAGAGGTTTAACAATGGTGGAATAGTTTAGAATAAATTTTCTATAATAGTTAGTAAACCCCAAAAATCGCATCAAAGCTTTCTGATTCTCTGGTCGGTCCCATTCCAGAACCGCCCGGACTTTTTCGGGGTCCATACGAAAACCAGAGTGGGAAAGCAGATATCCCAAAAACGGAAGCTCCTGCACAGAAAACACACATTTTTCCAATTTGGCATATAACTTATTCTCCTGAAGGATCGTCAAAACCTGTCTTACATGATCCTGACGGGTCTTCAGATCAGGAGAGTAAATTAAAATGTCATCCAAGTAAACCACCACGAACCTCCCCACCAAGTGATGAAAAATGTCATTGACGAATCGCTGAAATACCGCTGGCGCGTTAGTCAACCCAAAAGGCATAACCAGATTCTCAAAATGACCCTCGTGCGTATTGAAGACCATCTTCCACTCATACCCTTCCTTGATTCTGATCAGATTGTAGGCCCCTCTCAAATCCAACTTGGAGAACACCCTGGCACCAACAATCTGATCAAAAAGATCGGAGATCAAAGGAAGGGGATACGAATCCCGGACTGTAATACGGTTCAATTCCCGAAAATCCAAACACGGTCTCAGTGATCCATCCTTTTTCTTGACAAAGAAAAAACCTACTGCCACCGGAGACTTAGATGGTCTAATATGACCTTTTGCCAAACTCTCGGCGATATACTTTCGCATGACCTCTCTTTCAGGTTGGGAAAGATTGTAAAGGCAAGACTTTGGCAACTTAGCTCCTGGGATGAGATTAACTGGACAATCATAGTCACGATGAGGGGGCAATTCCTGGGTCCCACCCTCCGAAAAGACATCCGCAAAGTCTGAGAGATATTGAGGTAGAACCGCAGTGGACACCCCTGAGATTGATGTGCCAAGACAATTCTCCGAACAAAACTCTCCCCAACCAATAATTTGTCTTGCCTGCCAATCAATAATTGGATTATGTTTTGTCAACCAAGGTAAACCTAGGACTAAAGGAGCAGGCAAATTCCTCATGACAAAACAAGAAATAAGCTCTACATGTGAATCACCCAACCTCAACTGAATATTATGTGCAATATGAGTGAGACTCCTTTGAGAAAGAGGTGAAGAATCTATTGCAAACACCGGAATCTCCCTTTCCAAAGTGCTCGTACTTAGACCCAGATTTTGAAGGAAAAGAAAGTCAATAAGGTTTAGCCCAGCACCACAGTCAATGAATACCTCAACAAAGAATTTTCTTGAGTCTAGCGCCACCATGGCTGGAAGGATAAAACGAGAATTACAGGGAGCTTGCATATTTGCTTGTTCCACTACTCCATTCACGCTTCCAAGAGTCAGGACGGTTTCTCTCTCTTTCATTTCATCACGTGATTTAACAAAAGGACAAGTAAAAACAAGATGGTCACTTTTACCACAGTAGTAACATAGTTTATGTAATCTCCTAAAGTTTCTCCTACCAGAACGAAAAGATATCTGACCCAACTGCATGGGTTCCTCCCCTACCCCAGAGTTATAAGTAATATCACCCTGGGCAGCAGGTGAGACAAAACCACATGCAGAAGGGATCCCTTGCACGGATGGACCCTTACACCTCTCTCTGATACGTCTATCCAACCGTATAGCCAAAGACATTGCATTCTCTAGAGTATCCGGGTACTCATGAAAAGCCAGAGCATCTTTCAACCTTTCAGATAACCCCTGACAAAACTGACTACGTAACACGGGGTCATTCCACCCCGACTCAGTAGCCCACCTCCTAAACTCTATGCAGTAAGCCTCTGCATTATGTTTACCCTGTAGTAAGTTACGCAATTTAGATTCTGCCATCGAGATCCGATCTGGGTCATCGTAAATCAATCCCAGGGCTTTGAAAAATTCCTCCACCGACCAGAGGGCCAGAGAACCGGGCGGCAGAGAAAAAGCCCAGGATTGCGCGTCCCCTTTAAGCAGAGACATGATGATACCAACCCTCTGATTTTCATCACCTGACGAAAATGGACGCAGTCGAAAATACAATTTGCATGACTCTTTAAAGCGGATAAAATCATCCGCACCCCCTGTAAATTTCTCGGTAAGAGCGACTTTAGGCTCCCCACCAATTTGACCTGTACCTGATACCAGAACCCTCTGACACTGTGTGACCGAACTACGCAGATCCGCAACATCCAGGGATAATCCCTGCATGCGGTCAACCAGTGCATCAATTGACGCCATCACAAAACCGCTGAGTGATGGCAGTCACAGTATGGCGGATTATAATGTCACAGCGGACAGGAACTCAGATATACAGACACCAAATTCACAAGTGTCTAGGCTAGATGCTGGGTCAGGTCACCTCCTAACACATCCCTGACTTCTCTCCCTATGCTGCTAAGCCCACATTCAGACCTTAATGGTAGGAATGAAGTGTCCTCGTGCCTGGACTGCAAACACCCTAGAATCCCTGAGATGGTGAAAGGGGAGAAGGGGCAGAAGACACACAAATAGCCTAGACCGCAAACAACACAAACAGAAATCAAACTTATCTGAGTTGGAACAGACAATCCTTCCTTCCTTGAATCCAAGGCCAGACTGAAAGCTATAACCCGCACGGCCCTCTGGGATTGAAGGCAATTTAAGCCAATGACCCCACCCAGAGCACCTGAAGGAAGGCGGATCCAGCATGATTCCAAAACAAACAAATGGTTAGACACGTGCTGCCATTTTGACAGACCTCCGCACACCGTCTGAACAGGGCATGACAACGCCCTTTTGGTTACTGGGGTGAAAAAAGCCTCTAATATATTGCACATCTGTGATTACACGTGCATAAGTGATTGTCACATTAAGGCCAGAAATATGCCTTTTTGGTTACTGGGGTGAAAAAAGCCTCTAATATATTGCACATCTGTGATTACACGTGCATAAGTGATTGTCACATTAAGGCCAGAAATACGCCTTTTTGGTTACTGGCGTGAAAAAAGCCTCTAATATATTGCACATCTGGGATTACACGTGCATAAGTGAGTGTCACATTTAGGCCACAAATACCGCTGTCATATAGAGTTCAAAAAAAAATATTTAGTGCAATACCCTACATCAGGGTTTATTTTAGCGGTTAATTTTTTTTTAACAGACTTAACTTTTTGCTTTGCTTTGTAAACGCTACCTATGAGGCAAACATCTAATAAGGGACGCGGTCATGGTCGTGGTGGTGGTGTTGGTGGAGCCTCTGGTGCAGGGAGAGGACGTGGGCGTTCTGAAACAGCTACACGTCCTACTGAACCTACTATCTCAGGTCCCAGTAGCCGCCAGAATCTACTGCGATATTTGGTCAGGCCTAATGCCGTTCTAAGGATGGTAAGGCCTGAGCAAGTACAGGCGCTAGTCAATTGGGTGGCCGACAGTGGCTCCAGCACGTTCACATTATCTCCCACCCAGTCTTCTGCAGAAAGCGCACAAGTGGCGCCTGAAACCCATGCCTATCAGTCTGTCACATCACCCCCGTGCATATCGGGGAACCTGTCTGAGCCTCAAGTCATGCAGCAGTCTCTTATGCTGTTTGAAGACTCTGCTGGCAGGGTTTCCCAAGGGCATCCACCTAGCCCTTCCCCAGGGGTGGAAGACATAGAATGCACTGACGCACAACCACTTATGTTTCCTGATGAGAACATGGGAATACCACCTCAGCACGTCTCTGATGATGACAAAACACAGGTGCCAACTGCTGCGTCTTTCTGCAGTGTGCAGACCGAAAAGGAGGCCAGGGAGGAAGACTGGGTGGAAGACGATGCAGGGGACGATGAGGTCCTAGACCCCACATGGAATGAAGTTCGTGCCACTGACTTTCAGAGTTCGGAGGAAGAGGCAGTAGTGAGACCGAGCCAACAGTGTAGCAAAAGCGGGAGCAGGGTCCAAAAGCAGAGCAGCCGTCGCCAAAACAGTTCGCCTGCTACTAGCCACCGCCACCAGGGACCGAGCACACCGAAGGCAGCTTCAAGGAGTTCCCTGGCATGGCACTTCTTCACACAATGTGCTGACGACAAGACCCGAGTGGTTTGCACGCTGTGCCATCAGAGCCTGAAGCGAGGCATTAACGTTCTGAACCTTAGCACAACCTGCATGACCAGGCATCTACATGCGAGACACGGGCTGCAGTGGAGTAACCACCTTCAAAACCAAGAAAGGGCTCAGGCCCCTCCTGCTCCCTCTTCTGCTGCTGCCTCGGCCTCTTCCTCTGCCTCTGGAGGAACGTTGACACCTGCCGCCCAGCAAACAGAGGATGTGCTACCAACAACACCACCTCCGTCACCAAGCATCTCCACCATGTCACACGGAAACGTTCAGCTCTCCATCTCACAAACCTTTGAGAGAAAGCGTAAATTCCCACCTAGCCACCCTCGATCCCTGGCCCTGAATGCCAGCATTTCTAAACTGCTGGCCTTAGAAATGCTGTCATTCAGGCTGGTGGAGACGGACAGCTTCAAACAGCTCATGTCGCTTGCTGTCCCACAGTACGTCGTTCCCAGCCTCCACTACTTCTCCAGGAGAGCCGTGCCCTCCCTGCACAACCAAGTATCGGATAAAATCAAGTGTGCACTGCGCAACGCCATCTGTGGCAAGGTCCACCTAACCACAGATACGTGGACCAGTAAGCACGGCCAGGGACGCTATATCTCCCTAACTGCACACTGGGTAAATGTAGTGGTGGCTGGGCCCCAGGCGGAGAGCTGTTTGGCGCACGTCCTTCCGCCGCCAAGGATCGCAGGGCAACATTCTTTGCTTCCTGTTGCCTCCTCTTCCTACTCGGCTTCCTCCTCCTCTTCTACTACCTCCTCATCCGGTCAGCGACAGACCTTCACCACCAACTTCAGCACAGCCAGGGGTAAACGTCAGCAGGCCATACTGAAACTGATGTGTTTGGGGGACAGACCCCACACCGCGCAGGAGTTGTGGCGGGGTATAGAACAACAGACCGAGTGGTTGCTGCCAGTGAGCCTCAAGCCCGGCCTGGTGGTGTGCGATAATGGGCGAAATCTCGTTGCAGCTCTGGGACTAGCCGGTTTGACGCACATCCCTTGCCTGGCGCATGTGCTGAATTTGGTGGTGCAGA
This sequence comes from Bufo bufo, assembly GCF_905171765.1. Taxonomy (NCBI): domain Eukaryota; kingdom Metazoa; phylum Chordata; class Amphibia; order Anura; family Bufonidae; genus Bufo; species Bufo bufo. Next base: position 133,576,255 of record NC_053392.1, on the reverse strand, counting down.
AATTCATTCACAACTACCCCGACATGTCTGAGCTGCTGCATAAAGTGTGGGCCGTCTGAACGCGCTTTCGGCGTTCTCACCCTGCTGCTGCTCGCCTGTCAGTGCTGCAGCGTAACTTCGGCCTTCCCGCACACCGCCTCATATGCGACGTGCCCACCAGGTGGAACTCTACCTTGCACATGCTGGAGAGACTGTGCGAACAGCAGCAGGCCATAGTGGAGTTTCAGCTGCAGCACGCACGGGTGAGTCGCACTGCGGAACAGCACCACTTCACCACCAATGACTGGGCCTCCATGCGAGACCTGTGTGCCCTGTTGCGCTGTTTCGAGTACTCCACCAACATGGCCAGTGGCGATGACGCCGTTATCAGCGTTACAATACCACTTCTATGTCTCCTTGAGAAAACACTTAGGGCGATGATGGAAGAGGATGTGGCCCAGGATGAGGAAGAGGGGTCATCTCTAACACTTTCAGGCCAGTCTTTTAGAAGTGGCTCAAGAGGGTTTTTGCAACAGCAGAGGCCAGGTACAAATTTGGCCAGCCAGGGCCCACTAACTGGAGGAGGAGGAGGATGGGGATGAAGCATGTTCACAGCGGGGTGGCATCCAACGCAGCTCGGGCCCATCACTGGTGCGTGGCTGAGGGGATACAGAGGACGCAGACGATACGCCTCCCAGAGAGGACAGCTTGTCCTTACCTCTGGGCAGCCTGGCACACATGAGCGACTACATGCTGCAGTGCCTGCGCAACGACTGCAGAATTGCCCACATTTTAACGTGTGCTGACTACTGGGTGGCCACCTTGCTGGATCCCCGTTACAAAGACAATGTGCCGTCGTTAATTCCCTCACTGGAGCGTGATCGTAAGATGCACGACTACAGGCGCACGCTGGTAGACGCGCTCCTGAGAGCATTCCCGACTGACGCCGGGGGACAAGTGGAAGCACAAGGCGAAGGCAGGGGAGGAGGAAGAGGTCGCCAACACAGCTGTGTCAGTGCCAGCACCTCTGAAGGCAGGGTTAGCATGGCCGACATGTGGAAAAGCTTTGTCACCTCGCCGCAACAACCGGCCCCAACTGCTGATATGGAGCGTGTTAGCAGGAGGCAGCATTTGAACAACATGGTGGAACAGTACCTGTGAACACGACTACACGTACTGACTGATGGTTCTGCCCCATTCAACTTCTGGGTCTCCAAATTGTCCACATGGCCAGAGCTTGCCCTGTATGCCTTGGAGGTGCTGGCCTGCCCTGCAGCCAGTGGCGTAGCTATAGGGGTCGCAGCGGTCGCAATTGCACAGGGCCCCCTCAAGCCAGGAGAACGCAGCCGCAGCTGAATAACTAAAATACGATTTACAGGGGGCGGAGCGGAGGCCGAGAGGAGAGGCCCTGCGTGACGCGCACTGTGCAGGGCAGCTGGGCAGGCGAAGTGAGGAGGAGGGGCCGGGGGAGCGGCTTCAATTGAGGTGCGACGCAGGACTTAGTCACGTACCTCACTGTGACCCCCTGCGTCGGATCTCGCGAGATGACGCGGCGCGGGAAGGCACAGTGAGCGAGGAATTGGTGACCGCCTGTACCAGGATGCCACAAGCTGTGAAGGAGAGAGAGGTAAGTATTAATTATTATTTTTTTTATGTACCCTACGTTCTACCCTTATTGCAGAGGCACTGGGGGCACGAGAGGAGGACCACTGACAGTACTCAGTCAGTGGACATCATAGTATTAATAAGAGTGGAGACTGGAGAGACTACCATTATATTAATAATAAAGAGGGGGCTATTATATTAACAACGAGGGGGACATTATATTAATAATAAAGAGGGGGCTATTATATTAACAACGAGGGGGACATTATATTAATAATAAAGAGGGGGCTATTATATTAACAACGAGGGGGACATTATATTATTAATAAAGAGGGGGTCATTACATTAATAATAAAGAGGGGGCCAATACATTATTATTAATGTAATGGCCCCCTCTTTATTATTAATGTAATGGCCCCCTCTTTGTTATTAATATAATGGCCCCTCTTTATTATTAATATAATGGCCCCCTCTTTGTTATTATTGTAATGGCCCCCTCTTTGTTATTAATGTAATGGCCCCCTCTTTATTATTAATGTAATGGCCCCCTCTTTATTATTAATGTAATGGCCCCCTCTTTGTTATTAATGTAATGGCCCCCTCTTTATTATTAATGTAATGGCCCCCTCTTTATTATTAATGTAATGGCCCCCTCTTTATTATTAATGTAATGTCCCCCTCGTTGTTAATATAATGGCCCCCTCTTTATTATTAATGTAATGTCCCCCTCGTTGTTAATATAATGGCCCCCTCTTTATTATTAATGTAATGCCCCCTCTTTATTATTAATGTAATGGCCCCCTCTTTGTTATTAAAGAGGGGCCATTATATTAATAATAAAGTGGGGGCCATTATATTAATAATAAAGTGGGGGCCATTATAATATACAGGGGGAATAATATTATGGGGAACAGGGGACTATCTGGCTCTAGCCCAGTATTGGGGGGCAGCAGGATGAGTTGTTGAGACACCAGGAAGGAGAGGATGATAGTAAAGTGAGGAACCTAAAAAATAATCTGTGAAACGCTGCAGAGACGAGAAGCGGCTGAAAGAAGGTGTCATGGCGGTCTTATCTCTGGATGAAGACGTTGAGAAAAGTGTACATGACAGGAGACGTCACTGGATGCAACAGGTATGGTGCGGCATTCTCCTGTAATAATATTACCCATGCACATATCTGTTTCTCGGTAGGGTAAGGGGTATATAGAATTTGACCCACACTGCCGCATCCGGCCCCAGACTTCAGGTAACACTGTGTTCTGAATTCTGGGGCCTCACACCCTTCTACAACATTATCTGTACTCAGAGAGTTATCACTGTGTTACATAGGACTGCTAGTGATCTACTACAGTATTTGTTAAAAGGGGTGTGCCCGGGGTAGGGGGGTGGCACCATTTTTGGCTTTCCCCGGGTGCAGGCAACCCACGCTACGCCACTGCTCTCCTATCCTGTGAGTGTGACTGCGACTCCGAGACACACTGACTGACCTGACTGACTTACTGAGGTGAGCGTCCGACCGACCGGGGTCCTGGTCCGGTCGGTCCAGTGAGTGAGTGACTGCGACTCTGTGTCTGTCCTGAGTGAATCCGGGCTCTGACCCGCCTGGTGGGAGCGCCGGTGAGATTGTGATAATAAGCCCCATGCCAGGGGGTCCCTGATGTATTAACTGACCAATAACATAGAGATCCCAGTGCCAACTGCCTTGCTGGTGAACGATTGGCATATACTTCTGCTGTGGAGTAGGGGGGGCCCAAATTGAACTCTTGCACCAGGGCCCATGAGCCTATAGCTACGCCCCTGCCTGCAGCCAGTGTACTCTCTGAACGTGTATTTAGAACGGCAGGAGGCGTCATTACAGACAGCCGCAGCTGCCTGTCCACAGCCAACGTGGACACGTTCACGTTCTCTTAAAATGAACCAGGCTTGGATCCCACAAGACTTGTCTGTACCTTGTGCAGAATAGACATTTATACCACCATCAAACATACATTCTTGTACTTAAGTCAAGTGCAATGATTCTTTGTTTTCTTTTTTTTATTTGTCCCAATATTTTGGGGGCTACCTACCCAATAAAAAAAATAAAAAAACATTGTTGGCTACCTGTTCCTCCTCCATTGCTGCCTCCACCTACAATACCACATTCACCGCCTCCTCAACCTCCGACTCCATATCCACCTTCTTCTCTGAGTTGCAGGTTAATAATTTGTAATTTTTAGTTATTTTATTTCATTTTAAGTTATTTCCCTATCCACATTTGTTTGCAGAACAGTTGCCATGCTCTTAAGCACATTTTGATGCCTTTTGCAGCCCTCTAGCCCTTTCCAGGACTATTTTAGAGCCATTTTAGTGCCCAAAAGTTCGGGTCCCCATTGACTTCAATGGGGTTCAGGTTCGGGGGCAAGTTCGGGTCCCGAACCTGCCGAACCCGAACATCCAGGTGTCTGCTCAACTCTAAATATAATGTTATTCAGTTCACCTACGATATGTGGTTCCAATGTTATGGCTGATTGGTGTGTAATGTACTGTGCACCGGAGTTGGGCAGCCATATAGCAAAGCAAGTTTTCATTGCAACTTTAATTCTGATGCCCTTTCCTTAGGTTAGGCCATCAGTGCTTGATTTTTTGGAGTCTGTCATGTCCCTTTCATAGTATACACAGGCACAATGCACTGCCCCTTTCTGCAGACCATGCACAATTCTAATAGGCCACAAATCCTTTTCATGACATGGCACTGCCCCCTCGGTGTACATTTGGGTGCCAGAGCTGCATCTGATCCCACACACAGGTTCATGGAGGACTAGAGGACGGGAAGTGCCAGAATGCTTCCGTGATGCCCAGGAGATTTGCCAACTCATGCAATAGATCTCTCCATTTTTCAGGAGCCTCCTGAATATTCTTCTTTTTTCTTTTCTTTTTTCTTTTTATCCCAAATACAGAATTAAAGTATAACTGTCATATTTTATTTTTTTGGAGTATTGGATTGTGGTGATTAATATCTCCTTGGTGGCCCTATTTCAACTTTTCACTGTGTATTCAATTACCCCTTAATTCCACCGTTTAGTTCCCTGTACTGCCTACTTTTACCTGTGCTTATAATCAGGTTGCTAGGCATGGTCCGTCTATCTGTTGAAGGACGGAGGACGCAGAAGCACGCAGCCTGCAAGGTCAGATTACAGACAGCCAGGGACTGTAGGTAAATGATTAAAGCCAGGTCCTCCCCAGCAGCTGATAACAGTGTCTGGGCTGTGTGCACTTCTCCCTGTCCCTGCGCTTGGCAGACGCTCCCTCACTCAGCAGACTGGGACCATGCAGAGTCGAAGCAGCGCAGACCAGGGAAGGGAGATCTGCCATCTGCTCAGTGTATAAATGAAAGCAACATGTGGTAAGAGGACCCCTCTGTGCTGCAGGAGATTAACCCTTTAGGGGGAGGGTTCTGGTTACTGACACTTTTGGGGGGCTATTGTTACTGGCTAGTGAGGGCAGGCGGGATTAGCCTCAGGGTGAGGGCAGTGGCGGTCATCTTAACTGAATAGTGAAATTGCAGTTTTATGCAGACTGGTTGCTAAGGGCTGAATCTTATTAAATATGGGGTAAGTCAGTCTAATAGTAACTGATTCTGGAATATCATGTTATTAGTAACTACATATATGAAAATTTAAATTAGGGTCTAAGTGTGACAGTTATCCTTTAAATTAAACATATCGCAAAAAAAGTTAAATACAAAAGCAGAGAAATAAAAATGTAGAAAATTTAGATAAAGAGTCTCTTAATGGCTTGGATAATTAAAGCATCCTAAAGTTACAGATTTTTAAAACTAGGCTCTGTCAGGAAGGTGAAAAATAACAGGAACAGGATAAAATCCATCTAGTGGGATTAATAATAATGCTTATTTACGGCATAGTGAAATAAAAAAAAATGTTTTCCTTTAACCATATGTACCTTGCTATAAACAAAAAAGTTGAGGTATTTCAGAGGAAAAAGAGCAAAAGTATGGACACTAATGGGAAATGTATTTTGCATCAACCCTACCAACACTTTGCTATTGGTACTTGAATCAAGAACATGCAGTCCACCTCGCAGTCGCACACATTGGTTGTGCTGCAATCAGGGCTCGGGCTGTTTTGTGCTCCTCCAGTCCCAGGCTGTAGAGAACAGAGAGCTGCTGATTGGTGGATTAGAATCTGATCAACCAATCAGCACTTCCCCTCAGAAACATGACTGATAATTGCTGTTACAAACTGTCATTCCTGGTTGCCGGCTGCAGGAGGAGGAAGATGTCTCCCAGCTCTGCTGCATCACCCCCTCTGTCTGCAAGAGAGAAGCATCCGTGTGTCTGTAGTGAAGTCTGCGACCCCTCTTTAGATCATGGTAAGTTCTCAGTCAGACATTGCAGGAGGGGGATCATTACTGGACCAGGGAACTGTATGGGATGATTTATGTGTATGAAGAGGTTCATCTAAAACTCTGCATAAGACGAGTGGAGCTGTTCATAGCAGCCAATAAGGTTCCAGTGCCTTTGGTTTATCTATTCACTGCCCCCTTCATCGTACTGGTCACTTCCCACCCTAATTTACAGATCACTGCCTTATCTTACAATTCACTTCCATATATTACTGGTCACTGTCCTAACTTACTGGTTATTACCCTACCTTACTGGCAGAGGCGTAACTAGAACTGACTGAGCCCCACAGCAAATTTTTGTACGGGGCCCCCCACACACACTTACACACTTCTTCACAAACCGCCTCCTCCTGTGCAAACCCCTCTTATATGGCTATTTTGTGACTTTTTATTTAGTGTATTTACTGTAATTTTTAGCACGACTTTGTTTTACAGTTGCTGATGGAGTTTATATTCAACTCAACCCCTTTAAAACCTGCGCTGCAATTGTAATAGACCTGTCTGATTTACCTCTACATATCCACAAGTATTTTAGCCTCTGTACCTTTCATACTGCAGCCATGGATGCAGTCATACATGCACTCTCCACAGCCATGGACGCAGTCATACACGCACTCTCCACAGCCATGGACGCAGTCATACACGCACTCTCCACAGCCATGGACGCAGTCATACACGCACTCTCCACATCATGGACGCAGTCATACACGCACTCTCCACATACATGGACGCACTCATACATGCGCTCACCATATACATAGATGCAGTCATACACACACTCTCCACATACATGGATGCACTCTCCACATACATGGACGCAGTCATACACGCACTCTCCACATACATGGATGCACTCTCCACATACATGGATGCAGTCATACACACACTCTCCACATACATGGATGCAGTCATACACACACTCTCCACATACATGGATGCAGTCATACACGCAGTCTCCACATACATGGATGCAGTCATACACGCACTCTCCACATACATGGATGCAGTCATACACGCACTCTTCACATACATGGATGCACTCTCCACATACATGGATGCAGTCATACACACACTCTCCACATACATGGATGCAATCATACACACACTCTCCACATACATGGATGCAATCATACACGCACTCTCCACATACATGGATGCAGTCATACATGCACTCTCCACATACATGGATGCAGTCATAGACGCACTCTCCACATACATGGATGCAGTCATACACGCACTCTCCACATACATGGATGCAGTCATACACACACTCTCCACATACATGGATGCAGTCATACACACACACACACTCCACATACATGGATGCACTCTCCACATACATGGATGCAGTCATACACACACTCTCCACATACATGGACGCAGTCATACACGCACTTTCCACATACATGGATGCAGTCATACACGCACTCTCCACATACATGGACGCAGTCATACACGCACTCTCCACATACATGCACTTTCATACTGAATGCATTTATTTGCACTGTGGACTTTTTTCAAGTGTAGCTCTTGTATAGGAGTCCTCTTTACATACAGGCATTTATATATATATATATATATTTTTTGGTCGCTTACCTTTTTACTCTATTATACTGAATTAACTCTCCCAGGATTGTACTGCACTATTTTGCACTTGTCTGTCATCTCTTTGTCTATGTTTTTAACCATATGTCTAATAAAAATATACCTTTTTAGCTTAATAGTTCTCAGTGTTGCTTTGTTGGTTATCTAATTATTTACTGAGTTAAGCTCTAGTCAGGGGCTTCATTAGTTTTCTATGCCACTCTTCATGTAACCTATTTTTGCACTCTCCACATACATGGATGCAGTCATACATGCACTCTCCACATACATGGATGCACTCTCCACATACATGGACGCAGTCATACACGCACTCTCCACATACATGGACGCAGTCATACACGCACTCTCCACATACATGGATGCACTCTCCACATACATGGATGCAGTCATACACACACTCTCCACATAAATGGATGCAGTCATACACGCACTCTCCACATACATGGATGCACTCTCCACATACATGGATGCAGTCATACACACACTCTCCACATACATGGATGCAGTCATACACACACTCTCCACATACATGGATTCAGTCATACACACACTCTCCACATACATGGATGCAGTCATACATGCACTCTCCACATACATGGATGCAGTCATACACACACTCTCCACATACATGGATGCAGTCATACACGCACTCTCCACATACATGGATGCACTTTCCACATACATGGATGCAGTCATACACACACTCTCCACATACATGGATGCAGTCATACACACACTCTCCACATACATGGATGCAGTCATACACACACTCTCCACATACATGGATGCAGTCATACACGCACTCTCTACATACATGGATGCAGTCATACACGCACTCTCCACATACATGGATGCAGTCATACACACACTCTCCACATACATGGATGCAGTCATACACGCACTCTCCACATACATGGATGCACTCTCCACATACATGGATGCAGTCATACACACACTCTCCACATACATGGATGCAGTCATACACACACTCTCCACATACATGGATGCAGTCATACACACACTCTCCACATACATGGATGCAGTCATACACGCACTCTCTACATACATGGATGCAGTCATACACGCACTCTCCACATACATGGATGCAGTCATACACGCACTCTCCACATACATGGATGCACTCATACACACACACTCCACATACATGGATGCACTCTCCACATACATGGATGCACTCTCCACATACATGGATGCCGTCATACACACACTCTCCACATACATGGACGCAGTCATACACACACTTTCCACATACATGGATGCAGTCATACACACACTCTCCACATACATGGATGCAGTCATACACGCACTCTCCACATACATGGATGCAGTCATACATGCACTCTCCACATACATGGACGCAGTCATACACGCACTTTCCACATACATGGACGCAGTCATACACGCACTCTCCACATACATGGATGCAGTCATACACACACTCTCCACATACATGGATGCAGTCATACACACACTCTCCACATAAATGGATGCAGTCATACACGCACTCTCCACATACATGGATGCACTCTCCACATACATGGATGCAGTCATACACACACTCTCCACATACATGGATGCAGTCATACACACACTCTCCACATACATGGATTCAGTCATACACACACTCTCCACATACATGGATGCAGTCATACACACACTCTCCACATACATGGATGCAGTCATACACGCACTCTCCACATACATGGATGCAGTCATACACGCACTCTCCACATACATGGATGCACTCTCCACATACATGGATGCAGTCATACACGCACTCTCTACATACATGGATGCAGTCATACACGCACTCTTCACATACATGGATGCAGTCATACACACACTCTCCACATACATGGATGCAGTCATACACGCACTCTCCACATACATGGATGCACTCATACACACACACTCCACATACATGGATGCACTCTCCACATACATGGATGTACTCTCCACATAAATGGATGCAGTCATACACGCACTCTCCACATACATGGATGCACTCTCCACATACATGGATGCAGTCATACACACACTCTCCACATACATGGATGCAGTCATACACGCACTCTCCACATACATGGACGCAGTCATACACGCATTCTCCACATACATGGATGCACTCTCCACATACATGGATGCAGTCATACACACACACACTCCACATACATGGATGCAGTCGTACACACACACTCCACATACATGGATGCATTCATACACACACTCTCCACATATACATGGACGCACTCATACACACACTCTCCACATACATGGACGCACTCATACACACACTTTACACATACATGGACGCACTCATACACATACTCTTCACATACAGGGGCGCACTCATACACACAGTCACCACATACATGAACGCACTCATACACACAGTCACCACATACATGAACGCACTCATACACACAGTCACCACATACATGAACGCACTCATACACACAGTCACCACATACATGAACGCACTCATACACGCACTCTCCACATACATGAACGCACTCATACACACAGTCACCACATACATGGACACACTCATACACACAGTCACCACATACATGAACGCACTGATACACACAGTCACCACATACATGAACGCACTCATACACACAGTCACCACATACATGGACTCACACATATACAATACACATATATAGACACCCAGCTTTCCTGCTGTGCCTCTCCCGCATACTCTAATGCCTCTGCACTTGTGCCATGCAGGATAGCAGGGAAGCTGAATGACATCTCACGATATAATTCACCCAGCTTTCCTACTGTACTGCAGGTCACATGTGCCTAGTCTGGGAAAGCTGAATATAACCCCAGTTCCCCTGCCACTCACATCACTGGTGCAGTTGTGGCAATCCAACTGATGTTCAGCTTGCTGGGCATGGAAGGTTCAAGCTGCAGGAATCGCGGGTAGAAAAGGGGGCGGGGCTATTATAGCCCCGCCCACATCGGGCCGTCCTATTGCTGGTCAGTGTCCATCATAAGAACTGAGGAGGGGGAGAGGCGGAGCAATGTCACTGATGTCAGGTCAGAGGTGCAAGTGCAGGAGAAGTCAGCTGCTCTGACAGGGGCCCGGGGTGACGAAGTACAGTGACTGCTCCCGGGCCCCTTCTGAGCTCGGGCCCCGAAGCAGCTGCTTCCCCTGCTTCCCTGATAGTTACGCCACTGCTTACTGGTCTCTATCCGCCCTATTTTACTGCTAACTGTCCTATCTTCAATTCACTGAGATTGATGATATAGAACACCAAAGAAGATATGTTGGGAATTATGGGTTATCTCAATGTCCTGTTTTTGGGTATTGTCATGAATCAGTAAAATCAGTTTTTTGATACTACAATTGGGGTTATGGATGATATTTATTGTGGGTGACTCTCACAACCCATTATTAATTACTGTATCGCCCATTATCGTATGTATCAGTGGTCTTAATAGTCTGACATTTACACTGTCCTGTCTTACTGGTCATTACCCTATCATACTGGTTATTATTCATCCTATCTTACTGGTCTCTGTCCTATCTTACTGCTTACTATCTCACCTCTCTTCCTGGATGCTGCTCTATCTTACTGGCCAATGTTCCCCCTATTTCACTGGTCACTGTCACTGGTCACACAAACAACAGCAACCATGATAACACCAACTTAAGGAGAGGCGATTAAGGCTACTTTTAACTGGTGTTTTGGCTTTCCGTTTGTGAGATCCGTTCATGGCTCTCACAAGCGGTCCAAAACTGATCAGTTTTGCCCTAATGCATTCTGAATGGAAAAGGATCCGATCAGAATGCATCAGTATGCCTCAGTTTGCCTTTGTTCCGTCTCCATTCCGCTTTGGTGTCCGTCTGACGAAACTGAGCCACAATGTAAGTCAATGGGGACGGATCTGTTTTCTATGACACAATCTGGCACAATAGAAAACGGATCCGTCCTCCATTGACTTTCAATGGTGTTCAAGACGGATCCGTCTTGGCTATGTTAAAGATATGGATGCAGACGGTTGTATTATCTGAACGGATCCATTGTGCAGATCCATGACGGATCCGCACCAAATGCGAGTGTGAAAGTAGCCTAATTATTATGTCCACTGCTTTTGGTAGTCCACAGCACAAGGAGAGATTTATCATTCTTGTACACCAGAAAACTGATAAACAAAAGTTGCAAATTCTGTTTAAAATGTTTGTAAATGGCGTTTTACTGCCAGCCTCTCCATTTTTTGTAAGGGGTGGGCTTGGACATCAGCCCCAGAAGATTTACTTAATGTATGCCAGTTTTCTGCTGTAAATGATGACCAAAATCTATGGCAGCTGTGAGCTGGCCAAGAATTAATTCAGGGCGCATAGACTAGAGGATGCACTTAATTTTTAACCAGGCATGAACTTCATGATAAATTAAATGCATCCCCCCTGCTCTTGATAAATTTCCCCTGAGATGTTTGGTGAGTGGAAAACAATTCCAAACATGTTCTCACAGTGGCTGGCTCTTATGGGATGATGGGAGTTGTATTTCTACAGCAGCACTTGCTGAGCCAGAGGTTGGAGACCATTGTTCTAGAAGTTGAAATAATTTCTTGTATCAATCGTTATCAGGGTTTTGGTTTATTTCTAGTTTACATCAAATTTAATATTTTTCCTCTATTGTCTCCACAATTGCCTGAAAATGATTTATATGTTGTATTCTTCCTTGCAGGTGTGCACATGTCCATTTTGAAGGAAGGATGACATCACAGCTACAGAGTTGACCATCTGATAGCCTAGCTCGACTGCCCACCTTTCCTGAAGACCCCTCAGTCAAGTGGAGGACATCATCTCTGGAAGAGGGTCCCACAGATGCATCCTAGCAGTTTGAGCACCACTCCTACAAGAGTCCATGCCCTGAGTGATTTCACTGGGGAATTACTCCAGGGTGGTACTTGTGTTGGGATGCACCTCTGGCTGACTATCATCATTCTATAAGATAATGATGTAGGTGTGTGCTGTCAATAACCCCATACAGATTTGTGAATGTTTAGATGAAATGGCTACTATCAGACAACCAGGAATGGATGTCTAACATCCCATGATCTATGCAGCTTATCTGGATACTTCATGCAGTACGGGAAGTCTAGGTGGCCATTTATGGACAGGTAGGAAAGATAGTTAGCTAACAAATGAGAGATGCATATATGAGTGATAATGTAATAATCAAAAGAGGAGAAAATGTGGCAGGAAAGAATTAACTCTGATTTCTTGTATCAATCATTATCAGAGTTTTGGTTCATGTCTGGTTTCTTTCCACTTTCCTGCTTCTCCTCTATTGATATAACATTCAATTATTGCCTGGAAATGATTAATATGTTATATTCCTAGTTGAGGGCGTGGATATGTCCATTTTGTAGGAAGGATGACATCACAGCTACAGAGTTGACCGTCTGATAGCCCAGCTCGACTGCCCACCTCTCCTGAAGACCCCTCAGCTTTTTGAGAGTTGGGTGGAGGACATCATCTCTGAAAGAGGGTCCCACAGATGCACCCTAGCAGTTTTAGCACCACTCTTACAAGAAGAGTCAATGCCCTAAAAGCGTGATTTCACCGGGGATTACTCCAGGGTGGTCCTTGTGTTGGGATGCACCTCTGGCTGGCTGTCGTCATCCTTTTAGGTAGATAATGAAGTGAGTGCTGTCAATAACCCCATAAAGAAGCGGAATGTTCAGATGAAATGGCTTCTATGAGGTGGTCAGGAAGGGATATCTAACATCCCATGATGTATACAGCTTACCTAAATACTTCATGCAGTACATGCAGTTTAAGGGGCCTTTTTTAGACAGCTAGGACAGATAGTTAGCTAACAAATCAATGAGAAATGCATATATGAGTGATAATGTAATGATCAAAAGAGGAGGAAATGTGAAAGGAAAGAAGTAACTCTGATTTCTTGTATCAATCATTATCAGGGTTTTGGTTCATGTCTGGTTTCTTTCCACTTTCCTGCTTCTCCTCTATTGATATAACATTCAATTATTGACTGGAAATGATTAATATGCTATATTCCTAGTTGAGGGCGTGGATATGTCCATTTGGTAGGAAGGATGACATCACAGCTACAGAGTTGACCGTCTGATAGCCCAGCTCGACTGCCCACCTCTCCTGAAGACCCCTCAGCGTTTTGAGAGTTGGGCGGAGGACATCATCTCTGAAAGAGGGTCCCACAGATGCACCCTAGCAGTTTGAGCACCACTCTTACAAGAAGAGTCAATGCCCTAAAAGCGTGATTTCACCGGGGATTACTCCGGGGTGGTCCTTGTGTTGGGATGCACCTATGGCTGGCTGTCGTCATCCTTTTAGGTAGATAATGAAGTGAGTGCTGTCAATAACCCCATAAAGAAGCGGAATGTTCAGATGAAATGGCTTCTATGAGGTGGTCAGGAAGGGATATCTAACATCCCATGATGTATACAGCTTACCTAAATACTTCAAACAGTACATGCAGTTTAAGGGGCCTTTTTTAGACAGCTAGGACAGATAGTTAGCTAACAAATCAATGAGAAATGCATATATGAGTGATAATGTAATGATCAAATGAGGAGAAAATGTGAAAGGAAAGAAATAACTCTGATTTCTTGTATCAATCATTATCAGGGTTTTGGCTCATGTCTGGTTTCTTTCCACTTTCCTGCTTCTCCTCTATTGATATAACATTCAATAATTACCTGGAAATGATTAATATGTTATATTCCTAGTTAAGGGCGTGGACATGTCCATTTTGTAGGAAGGATGACATCACAGCTACAGAGTTGACCGTCTGATAGCCCAGCTTGACTGCCCACCTTTCCTGAAGACCCCTCATCTTTTTGAGAGTTGGGTGGAGGACATCATCTCTGACAGAGGGTCACACAGATGCACCCTAGCAGTTTGAGCACCACTCCTACAAGAAGAGTCAATGCCCTAAAAGCGTGATTTCACCGGGGATTACTCCGGGGTGGTCCTTGTGTTGGGATGCACCTATGGCTGGCTGTCGTCATCTTTTTAGTTAGATAATTATATGTGTGTGTGTGTGTGTGTGTGTTGTCAACAACTCCATAAAGATGTGTGAATGTTCAGATGAAATGGCTACTATGAGGCGGCCAGGAATGGATGTCTAACATCCCATGATCTATGCAGCTTATCTGTATACTTCATGCAGTACAGGCAGTCTAAGGGGCCTTTTCTAGACAGGTAGGATAGATAGTTAGCTAATAAATCAATGAGAAATACATATGTGTGATAATGTAATGATCAAAATGGTGAAAAACGTTAAAGAAATAAATTATTTCTGATACGCTGCCTGCCTGTAATCTAATTTCATTCATATTAATAATATATTCTGTTGTGCTTGAGAAAATTTTACTAATATACGCATAAAAACATTTTTAACAAGAAGACCTCATATCTTGAGGACCCGTCGAGCCTACCATCAACACCCCCACATTCCAAGAAGACAGAAAACAAGGACACATATCTCTGGAATATGACTGCTCGCATTCTAATTAGTTGTTTACCATGTTCAATACTACATGCTCTTTGCATGCTGTATGTGACTATATTGTCATATTACAATATATTGTCATATTACTTTATTGTAATCCCCTGCGGGGACCCTTAAAATGAGTGAAGAGGCAATTCTTCTTGAACCAGATGATTGTGTTAATTGTCTTCATTAAAGTGGGCAACGTTAACCAGTTGTTGCATTTAACTCCACAAGGACATTTCTGAGTGTCCTTGCAAAGTTAGGGTACTTTCACATCTGCGCTTTCACTTTCAGCTATTGAGATCAGGCAAAGGATCTCAAAAGTGGGGAAAATGCTTCAGTTTTTTCCCTATTCATAGTCAATGGGGACAAAACTGAACTCGTTCCATTTCATTGTGTTCCAATGACGCACACAAAAACACTGCAATCAGAGCTTTTGAGTGTGTCCTGGGATGCAGAGCAAGACGAATAGAAAATAAATTGTGGCATGCACTCGGCTGGGATCCGGCTTTTGCGGATCCGCCATTTTCAGACAATAAAACACTTACGAACGTGTACATGAGCCCTAATATGTATATTTACTCATATTCCTATGTAGTCCTACAGCCTGTCAACCTCATGCTGTGAGTAGAGACTTTATCTTTAGACCTCCATACATTTCCATGGGTTTGAGTGATTTGCTTGTGTGAAGATTGGTGCTTATCTTATTAAACAATACCATAAGGGCCCAGTTGACCCAACATCTGGTATTAGCAAAATTGAATTGGATGAAAAAATAGTTGTTCCTACCACCACACAGCCTCCCAGATTCAGCGGAGTTGAAAGTCATCCTTTATCAAATACAGAAGGATCAGAACAATATGGGTTCCAAATTAAGGTTTTACCAATGCCTGGATCTTGGCTACTAGAGTTTGCGAAAGGAAAAAGCATACATCCTGGGCCAGAGGTTTTAAACAAAATCCCTGCAGAGAAGAATTGTGATCCAGAAGAAGACAAAAACCTAGACACATTTGGCCAGTTTGTGTCACAGGGAAAAAAATCCTTTTTGACCCTGAGAAAAGGCCATCGGTCAGAAGACTCTGGATCAGAGCCATTAATAATTCCACCTGGTTGGGGTCTACTTACCTGTATATCTCACTTACCTATTGTCAAGGATGGAAATATATTGAAATGTGCCCATATGACCTCCATGTTGGATGTGCACACGGAGACGAAGACTGTTGTGATCTCTGTTGACTCTTGGTTTCTCCATCTGGGACGCTGGTCTGGGGCTTGTATCCTGAAAGCCTCTTGCCTTAACTATCATCCTGGCGTCCACCGGCATGCCACACAGATAGGAAGACTGTTCTAACCGTCTCAGTGTGGTTGGTGATTGAACCTGCTTGGTCGCTGCATCATAAATTTTGGTGATGCTATGACTGCTGTGTGTTTAATCCATAAAGTCGAGTTCCTATAGAAGCACAGAAAAGCATAGTAAGTATGTGGTTGGAAACCAACTGTTTCAGATTGATAGACAAAACCTGCCCTGCGGGGTAAAATATCTGCCCATTAACGGCATATCCGTATATAAAATGTCACATCTGAAAAGAGCAGAGCTCGCCTACTTGGCTATTTTCTTAAGCCCCGCTAAAGTGAAAGGAGAGAGCAGCACAACGTCGGCCACTTCTCCCTTTCCTGGCCGTGTGTGACAGGGTCCCGTTCTTGAGACAGCAGCAGGTGTCAGAGGTAGGAACCTAGAAACTGTAACCTGGGAATGTGCCATAAATTTCCAGATAAAACAAGCCCTTTAATAACAGAGGACACAGCACCTTCTAAGCAGATCCTGGAATGTCACCTTCATTATGTTGTAGGGCTGGTAGAAAATACGCACGTACACTACCAGTTCTGGCTGCTATGGCATGGCCACATGGGGAAGATTGCCCAACATGGAAATTTTACTGCAGATTTTGCTGACATTCCACAGTGGATTTCGGTGCGGATTTTCCAAAGATCTAACTCTACGCATTGCAAACGGTGAAATATACAGTGGAAATCTGTAGCATAAATTAAACCAATCAGATTCCATCTTTTATTTTGGACAGCTCCTTTGGAAAATGAAATGAGGAATCTGGTTGGTTGCTATGGACAACTAAGCCAGTTCTACTTTACACCAGTTTGATAAATGACCCCCTTAATTCTTCTCTGTACCAATCATGATTCCTATTCGTTTTGAATGTGTACTCTTTGTGAAAGCTTCCATGCTGATTTTTTTAGATGAGGTATTGGTCATTTCAAAGACAATGTATAAGAAACTGGTTATACTAAAATCTTGATAATGTGATAGTTTGGTAGATCGCTACTTATTGGCACCAAAAGAAAAGTCCACTGGAATCTGTGTAAATTCGGATGTAGCAAATGGACTTGAGGGCATGGATGTGCATATTACACCTCAAATCTGTCATTACACTCCCTAACTTACTATTGTTAGGGCAGCTTTTAAATGCCACAGTGATTAGGGGCCTTTCTAGTGACAAGTACATTGTAGAGTCTCCAGTCAGTCAAGAAAGGGTTAATACTTGGGACCACTGTGGCTGACTTCATAGTTAAAGTGCTTTAGGTAGGTATCAATAATAAGCCCCTGTAGTAACTATGGCAATTGTATATGACATAAAGTTCCCACAGATGAAGGTTCCATAACAGAAGGACAAGCGGCCATTTGCAGAGCCATGCTTGATGTGTCTGGAGACCTGGAGCTTTACCATCTGTAGAGGGAGGAAGGGGACGCCCGCCTAGCCTGCCAGATCAGCCCTATCGCCTAGCTAGCCAGATCAGCCCAATCCACCTAGCCAGTCAGATCAGCCCTATCCGCCTAGCCAGCCAGATCATGCAAATTAGCCCTAGCCATCAATGGGTCGACAGATGCTGCAGCCAGATCTCCCTCACATCCAGCGCCAGCTGCTGAAAATTTACGTGTAAGGCCAGGAGTGGTCGAATTTGGCTATCTCCGTAAGAGGCTGGCACAGAGTGTTTAATATTGTGTAACTGCTTACTAATCTATTTCTTTAACTCTTTAACATGTATGACTATTTGATGTCCTTTCTGTCATATCTTTAATGAATTTCTATCATGTCTCATTGAAAATGTACACCTTCTGATAAAATATCTTGTTCCATTTTGGCATTAACCTTCTAAGCCCAAGGGAAGGGCAACCCTCCAGCCATGGTTCCCTAGAGGTTTCTTCCACAGGGGGTTTTCCTCTCCTGAGTGCGGGGGAAGGTGACTCTTTGTGAGTCAGGGTTGTGCCATGTTTAGTGCCCTATTCATAGCGATTGGCCTGAGAAAAAATTTGAGGCACTGAATAAAAATACAGTCATTTGATGTTAAATAAATTCTCTCTATTTTACACCCAAATTAAGTGTTTTGTACACTTCTTTCATAATCTTTGGTTTGGGTGGTATTGCTTCGGAGTGAGCGTTCATTAAATATTGCATAGCGACAAAGTCATATATCCAGTGGTGCGTTTTTAAACCTGTGCAGCAAGAGGATGGAGCAGAGATGACAAGCTTTTCAGAGATGACAAATTTATCAAAAAGGAACTCGTGTCATGATAAAGTTGATGTTCAGCGCCCTGGCTCATAGAAAAGGCACTAGGTGAGGAGAGAGGAGAGGGTAGGAGCGGTGACTGAGGCAGTGAGGGTGGCTGTGGTCCTCAAGCTGCCTGACACTGAGCCTATGGCTTAATTTTCCAGCTAAGTGCATAATCTTCAACCCTGGTAGTTGAACGGACATGGCCGCTCATTGTGTCCTGACCACAGTTCCATGGCCCCGGGTACCGACCTCCCATTCTCTTGTTGCGTGGACCTCAGGTTCTGGGGGTGTGAAAGGATGCTAGATCAAACTCAATAGAGGTCAGTCATGCCGAGAAGACTGCTTCATCTTCCTCCCTGGGGCTTAAAGGGTTTGTGTAGGTGCTATACATTGATGAGCTATTCACAGAATAGGTCTTCAATATCTGAGCGGTGGGGGTCCGACACCAGGCACCCCGACTGATCAGCTGTTTGAAGAGGAGACAGTGCTCCACTGCCCTTGGTTTCGGAAGTGAAGTGTAATCACAAGTACTTGCTCTATTCACTTGAATGCCACCACTGCCAAGGAGTCGCCGCTTAGTGTAATGAAGAGGAAGCAGCTCTCGCATGGAGCGTCAACTCTTCAAACCGTTGATCAGCTGGGTTTTCACCCCCCCGCCTATGAGATATTGATGACCTGTCCTGAGGATAGGTCATTAATATATTCCTTCTGCACAAACCCTGTAATCTTCTCCTGGAAATGTAATGGGACCCTTGCAGTCGCTGAGCCCACACCAGACTTCCTTGTCTCCGGGAACCAGTGGTGTTTTTCCCCCCAGTGACCCCGAACGGGTGGGGATTAGAGAATGGAGGGGGACGGTGCTTGGGAACCGTCTCCTCATAGCAGGGCACATGTTGATTTTTAAAGCAAGCTCAAAGAGGTAAGGTTATAATTTGCCATCGGAGAAGGAAATCTGTGTCTAGGGCAGAGTTTTGCAGCCTCGGGTTCCAAACTGAGGTTTTACCAATGCCTGGATCTTGGCTCCTAGAGTTTGCGGAAGGAAAAAGCAGGCGGTAGACTGCCGATCCATTCCAGCAGGGGCCATACATCCTGGGCCAGAGGTTTAAAACTGTGTTTAAATGGGTCTTGCAAACATTTAGTAAGCTTATCATGTCAATTAATTTGAAGACCATTGGCCGAGATACCCAACTTTCTGCCTGGCCCTCGGTGGTGGGCTTAGTTACCCCACAGCGGGCTTCATATTCCTCCCAGAAGCTCAATCTTCCTTCCTGGGGCTTCATCTCCACCCCGGGAAGTTTACCAGTAATGACAGTAAAATCTGTCATTCTGCACAATCCACCTTTCCCCATCCTCATGCCACATTTACATCAGCCAGTTGTTCTCACCCAGGTGCTTTTGCTCTATAGGCACATCAGATATACCAAGTGGACTGACATGTAGGCTTTCTCCGACTGCACCCAATCATTCCAAAGAGAACCAGGATCTTTTTCATCAGCCTCTCAGCGTATTCGACTGGCCAGGTGTAGCACTCATTATCCTATTATTCATTTATGCCTTTAATAAGGCCTGAGGGCATTATTATGCATATTACATCCCAATTCTGTAGACATACTCTCCAACTTCCGATTGCTAGTCATATTTTAAATGCCCAATTGATAAGGGCCTGTCTAGTGGCGTGTTCATAATAGAGGCTTTTGTAGACCCTCAAAAACCCACACATGTTTGAATTTGTAAGGGCAAGAAGAGTTTCCTGTGAAGAGTCTGCATTTGAAAAGAAATGTGAACACATCATGATCAGATTGAGCAACCGCGGGTATAATGTCAAGCATTTAAGTGGTGCCAAAGAAAGGGCTGCTGCTTGAAGAACCCGTGTACACAACAAGAAGATCATCTAAAGATAGATGTGCCTCTACATGTGACAAATTTACCATTAGTACACATTTCAGCCATATCTGTAAGGATATTGTGGCAATCATCTGCAAATCCATACTTGTCCTGTGTAAGGATGCTGACCTAAGTTTCATTTTACAAAAGAAAGTTACGTTTATATAAAAAAGAGCTGTTACAGAGGGAAACATTTTTTTCCCCCCACAGCATTTAAAGGGGTTGTCTCACAGAAAATATTCTACAGTTTTCAAACCAGCACCTAGGTCTGAATACTTTTCTATTTATATGTAATTAAAAATTTTGCATAGCCACAGAGTTATTCAATAAAATGTATCTGTGTAGCGCTACCTGGTGTTTGTTTGTTTTTCTTATTTCTTTGACCTGCTCACTGAGATGGCCACACATGCTCAGTTTCATCCTTCAACTGGCTACTGAGCTGTGATAGGGAGAGCATGCACATGCCCCCTTAGCTGCAGCAGAGAAGACACTCCCTTTGAGCTGCCAGCTTGATATAAATCTAGCAGAGCATTGAATGGGGAGATTTCTGGATCCATGTGAGGTACAGGGCTGGTTCTAGCTTTGTTAGAAAGATGTTGTCATGTACTATATGATGTGTGATTTAGATTTTTTACATTAGTCATGGGATAACCTCTTTAAGCATAAAACAGGGTCAGTGTCTACCTGCTTCCACCTCAGAGGATCACACAAATGTGTTTACAGTCACTCCAATAACTGTAGAATGGTAGAACATGTCCTATTCTTGTCCGTTTTGTGGACAAGGATTGGACAGTTAAAAAAATAAATGGTGGCATGCACTCGGCTGGGATCTGTCTTTTGCAGATCCGCCATTTACAGACAATAAAACACTTACGACCGTGTACATGAGACCTAATATGTATATTTAGTCATATTCCTATGTAGTCCTACAGCCTGTCCACCTCATGCTGTGAGTAGAGACTTTATTTCTAGACCTCCATACATTTCCTTGGGATTGAGTGATTTGCTTGTGTGAAGATTGGTTCTTACTTTTTAAACAATACCACAAGAGCCCAGTTGACCCAACATCTGGTATTAGCATAATTGAATTGGATGAAACAATAGATGTTCCTATCACCACACAGCCTCCCAGATTCAGCTTAGCCGAAAGTCATCCTTTATCAAATACAGAAGGATTAGAACAATATGGGATACAACTCACACAATAAGATATATAATACACGCTACAAGATAGGCCGTCTATCTATCGCAGGTCCAATTCTACCTAACTGGTAAGAAAATTCAATCAAAGGGAACCCGCGCTACCTTCTTTAAGTATAATCTACAGTACACTGAGTGACACTCCTTGGAGTGTGCCGCTGCGGGTTTATAGTAGGGAAAAATGCCTAAACCCTAAAACGAGTGAGTAGAATCAAAAAACAATATAATAAACCGTGCTGGCTATCCAGTGTACATCTACAGGTTTTATATCTAGAACAGGGTATGTTTACTGTTAGATTGCCTTGTATACTATTAACTTGCCTTACTGCCGCTGGCTGTTAAAGATTCCTTACGGAGCTTCCTGGTGCTTGTATTCAGATGTAGTGGTGACGGTTCTGTCTTCAGGTTTCCTCTTTCAAACGCGCGCGGTCCCGGCCGGTGACTCGTGCGCGTGAGGGAAACCCAGGCTGGTGATCAAGGAGGACGCTGATTCCGTGTGACGTCACACTGAGTATGGATACTCTCTTAGACCAAATGACCTCTCCTAGGACGATTACGCTCATATCCTGCCCGCGCATGCGCATTGCGGGCCGGCAAAAGTTAAAGGAGTATTTCGTCACCAGCCTCCCAGCCAATGAGCATCGCTGGCAGGCTGGTGATTTTCCAAAAATCGAATCACAAGCAAGTTAACACATTATATTTATAAATATAATGTGTTAAATGGCTTCTGTGCTCCTCTGCTGGTCCTTTTCGTCGGTTGGTCCCAGCAGAGGAGCACACATCACTGTGAGTGCACACCAAACACTACACTTAGCCCCAGATCACCCCCCTTCACCCCAGTTAACCCCTTGATCACCCCTGTCAGTCACCAGTGAAAGGGAAAAAAGTGATCAGTGTAAACTGTCACTTTTTTTTCACTAGTATTGACGGTTAGGTTTTAGGTTAGTTTAGGCCCCTTTGATAGGTAGTTAGCGTCGGTTGGCGCCCAGCCCACCGCACCGCAGTCACTGATTCGCTGATTAGCGTATCGCTAATCAGCATTGGTACTTTTATAGTATCTGTAAGTGATCAGAACTGATCACAGTCAGATCTATAATAGTATTAGTGTCACCTTAGTTCGCCCTCCACCCAAAACGCAGTGTTTGCCCGATCAGGCCTGATCGGTCGCCAACACGTGCGTTCACCCACCCCCGCCCCGCCGCAGTGACAAAATTAGTATTTTTTTTTTATCACTGCACAATCACTTCACAAGCGCTGCGGCGATAAAAAGATCAGTTTTGATATTTTTTATCAATCGCAGCGGCTTCCGGTACTTCGCTAGCCTCCCATTTGTAAGACAGGCTTGTTGTTTTTTTGGGTAGTCTCAGGGAATACCCCCTAAATTTAGTTGACCAAATGGCAAGTAAGGAGTATTCTTCTGAAGAGGCCTACAGGATTCTGACCCAGTCGGATGAGGAATGGGAACCCTTATCTGACGAATCCAGTGGGTCAGAATACGAACCTGTAGAAAGCAGTGGCAGTCTGACCCAATGTTCGGACGATGAGGTTGAGGTCCCTGATACCACCAGGCGTACCCGGCCCCTTGTTGCTAGACCACAGGTTGCGCAGGAACCGCTTCAAGGGCAGCAGAGTGGGGCTGGCGCTGTCGGATTACGTGGTGAGGCATACACCAGCAGCGCAGCCCATCCTGGACCTAGTACCAGCACTGCCGTAGAACATGGTGAAGTGGCGAGCACGTGCATTAGTTCCCCCGTCGCAGCCACCGCACAGACAGGCCCGTAGAGCCACTAGAGTCCCTGCGGTGCTGGCAAACCCTGATTGGCAGCCCCCAACTTCAGCCGCACCAGTAGTTCCCCCTTTCACCGCCCAGTCTGGAGTTCGGCACTGGGGTTTTTTGAGCTGTTCTTGACTGCGGAGCTCTTGGACTTAGTCGTGGCAGAAACAAACCGGTATGCCACTCAATTTATAGCCGCCAACCCGGGAAGCTTTTATCCCCAGTCTTTCCGGTGGAAACCCGTCCAAGTTTCCGAATTTAAAACTTTTCTGGGCCTTCTCCTCAACATGGGCCTGACAAAAAAGCATGAATTGCGGTCATATTAGTATACGAACCTAATTCATCACATGCCCATGTTCTCTGCTGCCATGTCCAGGACACGATTTGAGACCATCCTGCGTTTCCTGCACCTTAGTGACAAAAACGCCTCTCGTCCCAGAGGCTACCCAGCTTTTGACCGGCTCCACAAAGTTCGGCCCCTCATAGTCCACCTTAACACCAAATTTGCAGATTTGTATACCCCTGAGCAAAACATCTGCATAGACGAGTCCCTTATACATTTATATGTATGGGGTCAAATTGTATAAGCTCTGTGAAAGGGCCACAGGCTATACGCACAAATTACGAGTCTATGATCAGACCCTGGAGCCGGTCGGTTGCCCTGACTACCTGGGGAGCAGTGGGAAGACAGTCTGGGACTTGGTGTCACGGTTATTTGGCAAGGGGTACCATCTTTATGTGGACAATTTTTACACAAGTGTGCCCCTCTTCAGGCATTTGTTTTTAGAACAGATTGGCTGCTGTGGCACCGCACGACCTAGTCGCCGGGGCTTCCCCCAACGGCTCGTTACCACCCGTCTTGCAAGGGGGGAGAGGGCTGCCTTGTGTAACGAAGAACTGCTCGCGGTGAAATGGAGAGACAAGCGTGACGTTTACATGCTCTCCTCCATTCACGCAGACACGACAATACAAATTGAACGAGCAACCAGTGTAATTGAAAAGCCCCTCTCAGTCCACGACTATAATTTGCTCATGGGAGGGGTGGACTTCAATGACCAGATGTTGGCTCCTTATTTAGTGTCCCGCCGCACCAGACGCTGGTATAAAAAGGTGTCTGTATATTTAATTCAATTGGCTCTGTACAATAGTTTTGTTCTCTACAGTAAGGCTGGGAGAACAGGATCCTTCCTCAAATTTCAGGAAGAGATCATCGAGAACCTCCTGTATCCAGGAGGTTCCGTGGCCCCATCCACCAGTGTAGTGAGCCGTCTACACGAGCGACATTTCCCCAATGTCGTTACTGGTACCTCAACCCAAGCGCCACCCCGAAAAAGATTTCGTGTCTGTAGCAGGAGTGGAATAAGGCGTGACACCCGCTATTTCTGTCCTGACTGCTCTGACCACCCTGCCCTATGCTTAGGGGAGTGTTTCCGGAAGTACCACACACAGGTACACTATTAGCATAGGGATTGCTTGACACAGGACAGGCACACAGGGCTATTAGAGCCCTTTCACTCACAGCTGCTGCAAACCTCTCCTTTCACATGGGACAAAGTGCATAATGTACTTCACCACATCTCTGGGCGATTTGCCCTTTGCACATTGTCCCATGGGGAAGGAGAGGTTTGTCCTATAAAGGTTAAAAAAATAAAAAAAATATATATAAAATCCCCGGTAAGCAAAAAAGTTCATGTTCTGTTCCAAAAGTTCAATAAAGTTTATAAAAGTTAATGCTCTGTTCAAATGTTATATAAAGTTAATGTTAATAAATTTATTGCGTTGCGGCTTGTTTTTTTTTTTTTTTTTTTTTTTACCTTCTAGGTGGACCAACCGATGAACGAGCTGCAGCACTGATGTGCATTCTGACAGAAGCATTGCGCTGCTGTCATATTACACAAAAGTCGGTGTATGCGGCGCTGCAAGACGAGATTTCTCCTCTGCAGATACGTTTGCCGAGGCATATGAGCTGAGGGGCGGTGTTCATATGCTTTGGCAAACACTTTGTATATAAAAAAAATATATAAAATCCCGGCAATGATTTATTCATCCACATCGATTGATGTGAATGGAGAAATCGGGTTTGCCAGGGCATACGGGCTGAGTGGGTTTGGATGTTGGGCGGAGCTCCTATGTCCTGGCAGACGCCTTTCCCCTCCTTTTTTTTTTTTTGGCAGAGATTTTTTCATCCACATTGATCGATGCGAATGAAGAAATCTGTGCCGTTCATTTTTTCTTTCAGCCCAGAGGCTGAACGGAAAAAAAAAATCTCATTACCCGTATGCTCAATATAAGGAGAATAGCAGAAACTCCTAATGCTGGCCATACATGTAATGATTGCGGAGACCCTCAAATGCCAGGGCAGTACAAACACCCCACAAATTACCCCATTTTGGAAAGAAGACACCCCAAGGTATTCGCTGAGGGGCATATTGAGTCCATGAAAGATTGAACTTTTTGTCCCAAGTTAGCGGAAAGGGAGACTTTGTGAGAAAAAACAAAAAAAAATCTATTTCCGCAAACTTGTGCCAAAAAAATAAATCTTATATGAACTCGCCATGCCCCTCATGGAATACCGTGGGGTGTCTTCTTTAAAAAATGGGGTCACATGTGGGGTATTTATACTGCCCTGGCATTTTAGGGGCCCTAAAGCGTGAGAAGAAGTCTGGAATCCAAATGTCTAAAAATGCCCTCCTAAAAGGAATTTGGGCCCCTTTGGGCGCCTAGGCTGCAAAAAAGTGTCACACATGTGGTATTGCCGTACTCAGGAGAAGTTGGGCAATGTGTTTTGGGGTGTCTTTTTACATATACCCATGCTGGGTGAGAGAAATATCTCTCTAAAATGACAACTTTGTATAAAAAAATGGGAAAAGTTGACTTTTAGAGAGATATTTCTCTCACCCAGCATGGGTATACAGGGAGTGCAGAATTATTAGGCAAGTTGTATTTTTGAGGATTAATTTTATTATTGAACAACAACCATGTTCGCAATGAACCCAAAAAACTCATTAATATCAAAGCTGAATATTTTTGGAAGTAGTTTTTAGTTTGTTTTTAGTTTTAGCTATTTTAGGGGGATATCTGTGTGTGCAGGTGACTATTACTGTGCATAATTATTAGGCAACTTAACAAAAAACAAATATATACCCATTTCAATTATTTATTTTTACCAGTGAAACCAATATAACATCTCAACATTCACAAATATACATTTCTGACATTCAAAAACAAAACAAAAACAAATCAGTGACCAATATAGCCACCTTTCTTTGCAAGGACACTCAAAAGCCTGCCATCCATGGATTCTGTCAGTGTTTTGATCTGTTCACCATCAACATTGCGTGCAGCAGCAACCACAGCCTCCCAGACACTGTTCAGAGAGGTGTACTGTTTTCCCTCCTTGTAAATCTCACATTTGATGATGGACCACAGGTTCTCAATGGGGTTCAGATCAGGTGAACAAGGAGGCCATGTCATTAGATTTTCTTCTTTTATACCCCTTCTTGCCAGCCACGCTGTGGAGTACTTTGACGCGTGTGATGGAGCATTGTCCTGCATGAAAATCATGTTTTTCTTGAAGGATGCAGACTTCTTCCTGTACCACTGCTTGAAGAAGGTGTCTTCCAGAAACTGGCAGTAGGACTGGGAGTTGAGCTTGACTCCATCCTCAACCCGAAAAGGCCCCACAAGCTCATCTTTGATGATACCAGCTCAAACCAGTACTCCACCTCCACCTTGCTGGCGTCTGAGTCGGACTGGAGCTCTCTGCCCTTTACCAATCCAGCCACGGGCCCATCCATCTGGCCCATCAAGACTCACTCTCATTTCATCAGTCCATAAAACCTTAGAAAAATCAGTCTTGAGATATTTCTTGGCCCAGTCTTGACGTTTCAGCTTGTGTGTCTTGTTCAGTGGTGGTCGTCTTTCAGCCTTTCTTACCTTGGCCATGTCTCTGAGTATTGCACACCTTGTGCTTTTGGGCACTCCAGTGATGTTGCAGCTCTGAAATATGGCCAAACAGGTGGCAAGTGGCATCTTGGCAGCTGCACGCTTGACTTTTCTCAGTTCATGGGCAGTTATTTTGCGCCTTGGTTTTTCCACACGCTTCTTGCGACCCTGTTGACTATTTTGAATGAAACGCTTGATTGTTCGATGATCACGCTTCAGAAGCTTTGCAATTTTAGGAGTGCTGCATCCCTCTGCAAGATATCTCACTATTTTTGACTTTTCTGAGCCTGTCAAGTCCTTCTTCTGACCCATTTTGCCAAAGGAAAGGAAGTTGCCTAATAATTATGCACACCTAATATAGGGTGTTGATGTCATTAGACCACACCCCTTCTCATTACAGAGATGCACATCACCTAATATGCTTAATTGGTAGTAGGCTTTCGAGCCTATACAGCTTGGAGTAAGACAACATGCATAAAGAGGATGATGTGGTCAAAATACTCATTTGCCTAATAATTCTGCACGCAGTGTATGTAGAAATACACCCCAAATCACATTGCCCTACTTCTTCTGAGTACGGCGATACCACATGTGTGACACTTTTTTGCAGCCTAGGTGCCCAAAGGGGCCCAAATTCTAAAGAGCACCTTTAGAATTTCATAGGGCATTTTTTAGGCATTTGGATTCCAGACTACTTCTCACACTTTAGGTCCCCTAAAATGCCAGGGCAGTATAAATACCCCACAAGTGACCCCATTTTGGAAAGAAGACACCACAAGGTATTTCGTGAGGGGCATGGTGAGTTCATGGAAGTTTTTATTTTTTGTCACAAGTTAGTGGAATATGAGACTTTGTAAGAAAAAAAAATATATATCATTTTCCGCTAACTTGTGCAAAAAAAAAAAAAAATTCTAGGAACTCGCCATGCCCCTCACGGAATACCTGGGGGTGTCTTCTTTCCAAAATGGGGTCACTTGTGGGGTATTTATACTGCCCTGGCATTTTAGGGGACCTAAAGTGTGAGAAGTAGTCTGGAATCCAAATGCCTAAAAAATGCCCTGTGAAATCCTAAAGGTGCTCTTTAGAATTTGGGCCCCTTTGGGCACCTAGGCTGCAAAAAAGTGTCACACATGTGGTATCGCCGTACTCAGGAGAAGTTGGGCAATGTGTTTTGGGGTGTCTTTTTACATATACCCATGCTGGGTGAGAGAAATAACTCTCTAAAATGACAACTTTGTATAAAAAAAATGGGAAAAGTTGACTTTTAGAGAGATATTTCTCTCACCCAGTATGGGTATATGTAAAAATACACCCCAAAACACATTGCCCTACTTCTTCTGAGTACGGCGATACCACATGTGTGACACTTTTTTGCAGCCTAGGTGCCCACAGGGGCCCAAATTCTAAAGAGCACCTTTAGGATTTCACAGGGCATTTTTTAGGCATTTGGATTCCAGACTACTTCTCACGCTTTAGGTCCCCTAAAATGCTAGGGCAGTATAAATACCCCACAAGTGACCCCATTTTGGAAAGAAGACACCCCAAGGTATTTCGTGATGGGCATAGTGAGTTCATGTAAGTTTTTATTTTTTGTCATAAGTTAGTGAAATATGAGACTTTGTAAGAAAAGAAAAAATAAATAATTATCATTTTCCGCTAACTTGTGACAAAAAAAAATAACTTCTATGAACTCACTATGCCCATCGGCAAATACCTTAGGGTGTCTACTTTCCGAAATGGGGTCATTTGTGGGGTGTTTTTACTGTCTGGGCATTGTAGAACCTCAGGAAACATGACAGGTGCTCAGAAAGTCAGAGCTGCTTCAAAATGCGGAAATTCACATTTTTGTACCATAGTTTGTAAACGCTATAACTTTTGCGCAAACCAATAAATATACACTTATTGCATTTTTTTATAATAGACATGTAGAACAATAAATTTAGAGAAAAATTTATATAGAAATGTAGTTTTATTTGCAAAATTTCTGTCAATTTCGATTAACAACAAAAAAAGTTAAAATGTCAGCAGCAATAAAATACCACCAAATGAAAGCTCTATTAGTGAGAAGAAAAGGAGGTAAAATTAATTTGGGTGGTAAGTTGTATGACCGAGCAATAAACCGTGAAAGTAGTGTAGTGCAGAATTTTAAAAAGTGGTCTGGTCATTAAGGGGGTTTAAGCTAGGGGAGCTGAGGTGGTTAATAACAGAGGACACAGCACCCTCTAAGCAGATCCTGGAATGTCACCTTCATTATGTTGTAGGGCTGGTAGGACATACGCACGTACACTACCAGTTCTGGCTGCTATGGCATGGCCACATGGGGAAGATTGCCCAACATGGAAATTTTACTGCAGATTTTGCTGACATTCCACAGTGGATTTCGGTGCGGATTTACCAAAGATCTATCTCTACGCATTGCAAACGGTGAAATATACAGTGGAAATCTGTAGCATAAATTAAACCAATCAGATTCCATCTTTTATTTTGGACAGCTCCTTTGGAAAATGAAATGAAGAATCTGGTTGGTTGCTATGGGCAACTAAGCCAGTTCTACTTTACACCAGTTTGATAAATGACCCCCTTAATTCTTCTCTGTACCAATCATGATTCCTATTCGTTTTGAATGTGTACTCTTTGTGGAAGCTTCCATGCTGATTTTTTTTAGATGAGGTATTGGTCATTTCAAAGACAATGTATAAGAAACTGGTTATACTAAAATCTTGATAATGTGATAGTTTTGTAGATCGCTACTTATTGGCACCAAAAGAAAAGTCCACTGGAATCTGTGTAAATTCAGAAGTAGCAAATGGACTTGAGGGCATGGATGTGCATATTACACCTCAAATCTGTCATTACACTCCCTAACTTACTATTGTTAGGGCAGCTTTTAAATGCCATAGTGATTAGGGGCCTTTCTAGTGACAAGTACATTGTAGAGTCTCCAGTCAGTCAAGAAAGGGTTAATACTTGGGACCACTGTGGCTGACTTCATAGTTAAAGTGCTTTAGGTAGGTATCAAAAATAAGCCCCTGTAGTAACTATGGCAATTGTGCTGCTGATGTCATAGATGCATAAGTCTATGACATAAAGTACCCACAGATGAAGGTTCCATAACAGAAGGACAAACGGCCATTTGCAGAGCCATGCTTGATGTGTCTGGAGACCTGGAGCTTCACCATCTGTAGAGGGAGGAAGGGGACGCCCGCCTAGCTAGCCAGATCAGCCCTATCGCCTAGATAGCCAGATCAGCCCAATCCACCTAGCCAGTCAGATCAGCCCTATCCGCCTAGCCAGCCAGATCATGCAAATTAGCCCTAGCCATCAATGGGTCGACAGATGCTGCAGCCAGATCTCCCTCACATCCAGCGCCAGCTGCTGAAAATTTACGTGTAAGGCCAGGAGTGGTCGAATTTGGCTATCTCCGTAAGAGGCTGGCACAGAGTGTTTAATATCGTGTAACTGCTTACTAATCTGTTTCTTTAACTCTTAATGTATGACTATTTGATGTCCTTTCTGTCATATCTTTAATGAATTTCTATCATGTCTCATTGAAAATGTACACCTTCTGATAAAATATCTTGTTCCATTTTGGCATTAACCTTCTAAGCCCAAGGGAAGGGCAACCCTCCAGCCATGGTTCCCTAGAGGTTTCCCCCACAGGGGGTTTTCCTCTCCCGAGTGCGGGGGGGGGGGCTGGTGACTCTTCGTGAGTCGGGGTTGTGCCATGTTCAGTGCCCTATTCATAGCGATTGGCCCGAGAATAAATTTGAGGCACTGAATAAAAATACAGTCATTTGATATTAAATAAATTCTCTCTATTTTACACCCAAATTAAGTGTTTTGTGCACTTCTTTCATAATCTTTGGTTTGGGTGGTATTGCTTCGGAGTGAGCGTTCATTAAATATTGCATAGCGACAAAGCCAGATATCCAGTGGTGCGTTTTTAAACCTGTGCAGCAAGAGGATGGAGCAGAGATGACAAGCTTTTCAGAGATGACAAATTTATCAAAAAGGAACTCGTGTCATGATAAAGTTGATGTTATAACCGAAATGCTTCTCAATAAGAATGAGAAAATCATGTATGAGCACCAACTCAATGGATCCAATAAACAAGAACACACATATAAATAAATCACAAGAATATTTTATTAATTAGTCACATAAAGGAAACCAAAAAATTATTAGACAATAATAAATGTAATGAATGACAACAGTAATGTGGCGGCACTGCGGATCAGCGCCCCACCAAGGTTACACAAGGTAGATATATCCCCTAAGCACACATCACCTGCTAGCCTGAGTGAGCTTAATAGCTAAATCGAGATGATCATCTCCTCCACAGGCCAGGGGAAACGTGGGTTTAAGTGATAATACAAGCATGCTAGCCGAATCATAAGTGTAAATAAACGCAGTGTCTGGATAAAATATCCACAACATCGGACATTGTGACATCCAACACATAAGGGGTCACAACCGGCATGCAAAACACATATAAAATGGAGTAAAGGAAAACCAACCTTTGGACCTTGGTGAGCGCACCCCTGACGCGCGTTTCGCTCAGCTTCTTCAAAAGGGGCGTGTCTATTCAGCCAACTTACTCCGCTTTAAATCAAGCCACAGCTAAGAGAATGCACCAATCAGTGAGGAGTGAGGATGGCAGTATATCTGGACAGGACACACGGAGATACCCAAGGAGGGACAACAAACGCAAAGTTGCGGACATGAAGCAACCTGCAGGGAGGAAGGGGCAAGATGGCGGACGTCAACAACAGGTAATTAACTTGTCAGAGCATGTGTTGACAAGTGACCAAGTGTCACTATTGGCGAAGGGGTTATCCTTCTCGCCAACTTGTACATTTGATTATTTTTCCAGTGAAGGACCTACACCTTTTCGCCAGACGTCTTATTTTTAAAAAGATTTATCAGCAGAAGAGGGATCCTAATTTTGCCACGAAAATGGAACAGGAAGCACTAGTTAATTTAATGTCACTTTTGGAGGAACAGGAAATAGCAGAAAAATCTGGTGAGTTCCCCAAAACCCTGATTCCGAAATCTAAGATCTTCCCAGCACTATCACTATATTCAAATGTGCACTATTTTGTTAAGTTGGTGGAAAGTGAACTCTCACAAATCTCTGACCAATAGGGGAGAGACAACTGTACGAGTGGTGAGATAGGGAAGTGGGATGATGTGGTTTTAAAACAGGCGGACAAAGGCGGGAACATCGTGATATGGCCCACAGGCATGTATGAGAAGGAGGTGCAAAGACAGTTGCAGAATGGCAACTGCTACAAGAAATTGACGTTCAATCCCCTGATTAAATTTAAGCAGGAGTTGGAGGTTATCCTGCAATCAGGGGTTGAACAAGGTGTCATCTCAGGGAAACAGAGTTCCCACCTGTTGCCGGACCATCCTGTAATTCCAACTCTGTATCTCCCTCCCAAGATCCACAAAGACCCGACGAAACCCCCTGGTAGGCCCATCGTATCAGGGGTAAATGGTCTAAATGATGCAGCCTGTAAATATATTGATCATTTTTTACAGCCGCTGGTGGAGGGGTTACCTACACATTTAAAGGATACGATGGGCATCTTGAGGAAAATGGAGGACATACATCTTGAACCTGACATGTTGATTGCCACATGTGATGTGGAATCCCTCTACACTTCAATTAAACATCATGACGGGTTGGAAGCCACAGAGTTTTTCTTAAAGACCACGAGTATGGGTAAGGAGAAGTGCAATTTTATCCTAACTCTTCTCAATTACGTTCTTACCCATAATTTCTTCCTTCTACTTACAGCTCCAGAGCACCGCGATGGGGGCGGCATGCGGACCCTCATATGCGAATTTGTTCCTGGGGCTGTGGGAGAGGGACATCCTACAATCTAGTCCCCTGCCAGAGTCCAGTAAGGTGCAATACTGGGGTAGGTATATTGATGATATACTGATTACCTGGCAGGGGACTGAGGAGGAATTTGTGAACTACATTCGGCTATTGAATAACAACACTAAGAATATTAAACTTACCTTCAAGGTGGCTCGCACGGATGTGGAGTTTTTAGACGTGATCTTCCAGGTGGATGCGAACGGCCATCTGGGTACCAATCTATACTGAAAAGAAACCTCTGTGAATGCACTGTTACATGCAGGCTCGTCACATCCAGGCAACCTGATAAAGAGCATACTGGTAGGGCAGTTCCTGTGAGCACGCAGGATCTGCTCATCGGATGGGTCGTTCGAGATACAGGCTGAGGATCTGAGAAGAAGATTTGAAGAGAGGGGGTATGGGAACCGGTGCATAGAAACGGCATATAAGAGAGCACGCCTTTCAAAGAGAAGTGATCTACTCCATAAGAAACACATTCGGCAAGATTCACAACAGATCAGGTTCATCACAGGTTTCAACAGCAAGTGGAAAGAGGTAAACACAGTTCTAAATAAATACTGGAATATGTTGACATCTGATCCCCAATTACAGGAGGTGATACCCCCACATGCTTCAACAGCCTTCCGGAGGTCTAAAAACCTGCAGGACTAACTGGTCCGCAGCCACTATGTCCGTAAGGAAGTGATGCTGTTTGGTAATAAGGGGCCACCGTGGGGAGCAAAGAATGTGGGAAGTGTGTTGCCTGCACTAATATAGACAGAGAAACCCACTTCCACAATGCGGCAGGGGACAAAGTGTTTAAGATCACACATACCATCACGTGTACAACTATTGGGGTCATCTACTGGGCCATTTGCCCCTGCAATCTCATTTACGTGGGATTGACGTCCCGGCAGTTAAGAAGAAGGGTCAGGGAACACGTGCTTTCTATTGAGTCAGCAAAAGAGGAGCAAGATATTACACAACTGAAGACCTTACCGAGACATTTTAAAGAGAAACACGATTCGGATAGTACCCTACTTAGGTTCAGAGGTGTGGACCGTGTACTCATCTCCCCAAGAGGAGGAGATTGGAAGAAAATACTAGCTCAAAAAGAAACAAAATGGATATTTTTGCTAAACACAGTCACACCATTTGGGTTGAATGAGGGCAACAGTTTTGCGCCATTCCTTTAGATGGTATAACCGCCGGATACCTCTTCCTCCCCCCTCCCTTCCCCTTCTCTCCTCTCCCTCACCCCCCATCCCTCCTAACCCTTCCCCCATCCCCCCTCTACCCTCCTCCCTTTCCTGTTCACCTCCTACACCTTTTCCCCTCCCCTTCCCCCCCTTCTCCCCTTTCCCCCTCCCTCCTCCCCTTTCCCCCTCCCTCCTCCCCTTTCCATCTCTGTACCTATTTTGGTACAGGTGGTAGTCCCTGTTTATCTGCTTCCCGATCCATACATTTCCCTGTGTTGGTATAACTGTACCCCCTGTAACCCTGAATGTTATATTGTACGCATTTACTGAGATATTTTGTATGTATTGATTAATTATGTATTTATTATTGATGTAGGATTATGTACTATTTATGTATTTATTAATTACTGGTATCTTATGATAATATTGTGTACCCACTTGGGCTTAGGTGTTAGTTTTTGTCCATCTGTTCCCCCCCCCCTCCCCCTCTTTTTCCTATATCCCCTGTTGTCATTATTGCCCCCGTATTTATCCCATTCCTTACAGTGATATCGTGATTCTGTTCCTGCAAGTTTGTATTGCGGAGGTGGTTGATGTAGATATTTTGTAAGTTTGTAACTGGGGAATTGACCTTGGACCTGGTGACAGGCATTGCGCATTATGAGAACATAGCGGTAAAGTTATCCCGCAATATCAGCTGCCATGATAACACTGGGTCACTCGGGATTCATGAGGATGGATTCTGATGACACGATGTGGGATGGCCCCAACTCACTGGTACGGACTTTCCTGCTGGCGCTATGGGCGGAAGTGTTGTTTTGAACTGGCTTCCTGCCTAGAGTATGGGCGGAAGTGACGTTACGCTACTAGGCTCAGTGTACAGCAGATGGAGAGATCCGGGCGGAGGTGACGTCAGGGCCCCTACAGCTGGGTTCTAGTAGGGGCGGAGGTGATGTAGCATGTCAATTAGCAGATCGTGATAGGTGATTGGTGCATTCTCTCAGCTGTGGCTTGATTTAAAGCAAAGTAAGTTGGCCGAATAGACACGCCCCTTTTGAAGAAGCTGAGCGAAATGCGCGGCAGGGGTGCGCTCACCAAGGTCCAAAGGTTGGTTCCCCTTTACTCCATTTTATATGTGTTTTGCATGCCGGTTGTGACCCCTTATGTGTTGGATACATGTGGCATATAACTATGTCCGATGTTGTGGATATTTTATCCAGACACTGCGTCCATTTACACTTATGATTCGGCTAGCATGCTTGTATTATCACTTAAACCCACGTTTCCCCTGGCCTGTGGATGAGATTATCATCTCGATTTAGCTATTAAGCTCACTCAGGCTAGCAGGTGATGTGTGCTTAGGGGATATATCTACCTTGTGTAACCTTGGTGGGGCGCTGATCCGCAGTGCCGCCACATTACTGTTGTCATTCATTACATTTATTATTGTCTAATAAATTTTTGGTGTCCTTTATGTGACTAATTAATAAAATATTCTTGTGATTTATTTATATGCATGATAAAGTTGATGTGCAGCGCACTAGGTGAGGCGAGAGGAGAGGGTAGGAGCGTTGACTGAGGCAGTGAGGGTGGCTGTGGTTCTCAAGGTGCCTGACACTGTGAGCCTGTGGTGCATAATCTTCAACCCTGGTAGTTGAACGGACATGGCCGCTCATTGTGTCCTGACCACAGTTCCATGGCCCCGGGTACCGACCTCCCATTCTCTTGTTGCGTGGACCTCAGGTACTGGGGGTGTGAAAGGATGCTAGCTCAAACTCAATAGAGGTCAGTCATGCCAAGAGGACTGCTTCATCTTCCTCCCTGGGGCTTAAAGGGTTTGTGTAGGTGCTATACATTGATGAGCTATTCACAGAATAGGTCATCAATATCTGAGCGAGGGGTGTCCGACACCAGGCACCCCGACCGATGAGCTGTTTGAAGAGCAGACAGTGCTCCACTGCCCGTGGTCTCGGAAGTGAAGTGTAATCACAAGTACTCACTCTATTCACTTGAATGCCACCACTGCAAAGGAGTCGAGGCTGAGTGTAATGAAGAGGAAGCAGCTCTCGCATGGAGCGTCACCTCTTCAAACCGCTGATCAGCTGGGTTGTCAGACCCCCGCCTATCAGATATTGATGACCTGTCATGAGGATAGGTCATCAATATATTCCTTCTGCACAAACCCTGTAATCTTCTCCTGGAAATGTAATGGGACCCTAGCAGTCGCTGAGCCCACACCAGAGTTCCTTGTCTCTGGGAACCAGTGGTGTTTTTCCCCCCAGTGACCCCGAACGGGTGGGGATTGGAGAATGGAGGGGGACGGTGCTTGGGAACCGTCTCCTCATAGCAGGGCACATGTTGATTTTTAAAGCAAGCTCAAAGAGGTAAGGTTCTAATTTGCCATCGGAGGAAGAAAATCTGAAATTGCACCCTTATAGAGCATCAGCAGACGCTGTGTCTAGGGCAGAGTTTTGCAGCCTCGGGTTCCAAACGGAGGTTTTACCAATGCCTGGATCTTGGCTCCTAGAGTTTGCGGAAGGAAAAAGCAGGCGGTAGACTGCCGATCCATCCCAGCAGGGGCCATACATCCTGGGCCAGAGGTTTAAAACTGTGTTTAAATGGGTCTTGCAAACATTTAGTAAGCTTATCATGTCAATTAATTTGAAGACCATTGGCCGAGATACCCAACATTTTGTCTGGCCCTCGGTGGTGGGCTTAGTTACCCCACAGCGGGCTTCATATTCCTCACAGAAGCTCAATCTTCCTTCCTGGGGCTTCATCTCCACCCCAGGAAGTTTACCAGTAATGACAGTAAAATCTGTCATTCTGCACAATCCACCTTTCCCCATCCCCATGCCACATTTACATCAGCCAGTTGTTCTCACCCAGGTGCTTTTGCTCTATAGGCACATCAGATATACCAAGTGGACTGACATGCAGGCTTTCTCCGACTGCACCCAATCATTCCAAAGAGAACCAGGATCCTTTTCATCAGCCTCTCAGCGTATTCGACTGGAAAGGTGTAGCACTCATTATTAGAGTTGAGCGAACCCGAACTGTAAAGTTCGAGTTCATACCGAACTTTAGGTTTTTCGGCACCCGGACCCGAACCTTTACGTAAAAGTTTGGGTTCGGCGATTTTTATGGCACTTTTTGAAAGGCTGCAAAGCAGCCAATCAACAAGCGTCATACTACTTGCCCCAAAAGTCCATCACAGCCATGCCTACTATTGGCATGGCTGTGATTGGCCAACTGCAGCATGTGACCCAGCCTCTATTTAAGCTGGGGTCACGTAGCGCCGCCCGTCACTCTGCTCGGATTAGTGTAGGGAGAGGCTGCAGCTGCTGTGAGGGAGAGATAAGGGAGCGATCTTATCAAGAATTGGTTTATGTACTCAGCGATCTATAGAAAAAGTGTTTTGTGGGTGCAGTGCACAATTTTTTTAAGCCTGCCCTGAGCCAACTACTGCTGAAAACAAACTTTTTTTTCTTCATTTCATCAATATCAATACCTGATCGGCAGCCATTTTATGCAACGATAGTGCACCAGCATAGGCTATCTGCAAGTCCAGAAATACAGCTTTGGCATACCGGGGTGAAAAAACCCTCTAATATACTGCACATCTGGGATTAGACAAGCATAAGTGACTGTCACATTTAGGACAGAAATACAGCTTTTTGGTTAGGGTGAAAAAAGCCTGTAATATACTGCACATCTGTGATTACACGTGCATAAGTTACTGTCACATTTAGGCCATAAATACAGCTTTGGCATACTGGGGTGAAAAAAGCCTCTCATATACTGCACATCTAGGATTACACGTGCATAAGTGACTGTCACATTTAGGACAGAAATACAGCTTTTTGGTTACATACTGCACATCTGGGATTACACGTGCATAAGTGACTGTCACATTTAGGCCAGAAATACAGCTTTTTGCTTACTGGGGTGAAAAAACCCTCTCATATATTGCACATCTGTGATTACACCTGCATAAGTGATTGTCACATTAAGGCCAGAAATACAGCTTTTTTCTTACTGGGGTGAAAAAACCCTCTGATATACTGCACATCTGTGATTACACGTGCATAAGTGATTGTCACATTAAGGCCAGAAATACGCCTTTTTGGTTACTGGGGTGAAAAAAGCCTCTAATATATTGCACATCTGTGATTACACGTGCATAGGTGATTGTCACATTAAGGCCAGAAATACGCCTTTTTGGTTATTGGGGTGAAAAAAGCCTCTAATATATTGCACATCTGGGATTACACGTGCATAAGTGAGTGTCACATTTTGGCCACAAATACCGCTGTCATATAGAGTTAAAAAAATAATAATTTGTGCAATACCCTACATCAGGGTTTTTATTGACGGTTAATTCTTTTTTAACAGACTTAACCACTTTTTACTTTGCTTTGTAAACGCTAACTATGAGGCAAACATCTAATAAGGGACGCGGTCATGGTCGTGGTGGTGGTGTTGGTGGAGCCTCTGGTGCAGGGAGAGGACGTGGGCGTTCTGCCACAGCTACACGTCCTACTGAACCTACTATCTCAGGTCCCAGTAGCCGCCAGAATCTACAGCGATATTTGGTCGGGCCTAATGCCGTTCTAAGGATGATAAGGCCTGAGCAAGTACAGGCGCTAGTCAATTGGGTGGCCGACAGTGGATCCAGCATGTTCACATTATCTCCCACCCAGTCTTCTGCAGAAAGCGCACAGGTGGCGTCTGAAACCCATGCCCATCAGTCTGTCACATCACCCCCGTGCATATCGGGGAACCTGAGCCTCAAGTCATGCAGCAGTCTCTTATGCTGTTTGAAGACTCTGCTGGCAGGGTTTCCCAAGGGCATCCACCTAGCCCTTCCCCAGGGGTGGAAGACATAGAATGCACTGACGCACAACCACTTATGTTTCCTGATGAGGACATGGGAATACCACCTTAGCACGTCTCTGATGATGACAAAACACAGGTGCCAACTGCTGCGTCTTTCTGCAGTGTGCAGACCGAAAAGGAGGTCAGGGAGGAAGACTGGGTGGAAGACGATGCAGGGGACGATGAGGTCCTAGACCCCACATGGAATGAAGGTCGTGCCACTGACTTTCAGAGTTCGGAGGAAGAGGCAGTGGTGAGACCGAGCCAACAGCGTAGCAAAAGCGGGAGCAGGGTGCAAAAGCAGAGCAGCTGTCGCCAAAACAGTTCGCCTGCTACTGGCCACCGTCACCAGGGACCACCAAAGGCAGCTTCAAGGAGTTCCCTGGCATGGCACTTCTTCACACAATGTGCTGACGACACCCGAGTGGTTTGCACGCTGTGC
Source organism: Bufo bufo (assembly GCF_905171765.1). Taxonomy (NCBI): domain Eukaryota; kingdom Metazoa; phylum Chordata; class Amphibia; order Anura; family Bufonidae; genus Bufo; species Bufo bufo. The sequence goes on along the minus strand of NC_053392.1, from coordinate 133,536,387 downwards.
CATCAGAGCCTGAAGCGAGGCATTAACGTTCTGAACCTTAGCACAACCTGCCTGACCAGGCATCTACATGTGTAGCGTCCCACTAGATAAACGTGGGCACTACACAAGGGTTAATATGACATTTGTGTTGATATGATGTTTTATGAATATTTTCCTGTTTATCTGGGTATCAGGCCTGTTAGGGTGTAGTTCCTCCTCCTAGATATTAGAGGGAGCTAGGGAACCCCTAGTATATATAGTTAGGCCCAGACAGGAAAGAGTAGTGAAATCCAGGAGGCTAGTGAGTGCAGACTAGCCAGCCTGTGGATATTGAGCCAGAGTTATCTCAGAAGATTTATCACCAGGGGAAGAGTTGCCTCCTGAGAGGCGCAGAAGGATTTTATACCTAAAGCAAGGATATATACCTGAGGAAGTTTGCTACCAAGGATAAAGCCAGCATTAGGGCATACAGGCCTTGGGATTGAGACAGCCAGGAGTTCTGAGGAATAGTGCACAGGATTTCTGAGGAATAATGCAACCTGGTCTGTAAGTGTTGTATCTTGCAAAGAACATTGTACCTGCCATTGATGTGAAAGCCTGCTTATTACTGCTGCATTACCTGGAACTTACAAAAGACTGTATAAAGTTAACCGTTTTCCAGTAAAGGAAGTTTTGGTTCACCATAACAGCGTGTTCCTCACTTATTACCACTACCAATCGGTGTGCCACCGTTACAGGCACTGGCGTCACGAACCTTAAAGGGATCTTGCCCTAGGCACATTAAACATCTGCAACATCCAGGGCACCTAACCCACCATCAGGCCTGGTCCCTATATACAGAGAGTGCCCCAGAGGACTACTGTGCCAGCCTCTCCATCACTGCTGCACGCTGCCCAGGGTCATCCTACAAACTGTGAGTAACCTATAGCAACCCTCGTTTGCCTCAGTAACCGTGACCTCACATCGCTATACCCTGCAGGCCTGCGTACTGCACATGCGAGACACGGCAGTGGAGTAAGCACTCCACGACAGTGGAGTAAGCACCTTCAAAACCAAGAAAGGGCTCAGGCCCCTCCTGCTCCCTCTTCTGCTACCTCGACCTCTTCCACCGCCTCTGGAGGAACATTGGCACCTGCCGCCCAGCAAACAGAGGATGTGCCACCAACAACACCACCTCCGTCACCAAGCATCTCCACCATGTCACACAGAAGCGTTCAGCTCTCCATCTCACAAACCTTTGAGAGAAAGCGTAAAATCCCACCTAGCCACCCTCGATCCCTGGCCCTGAATGCCAGCATTTCTAAACTGCTGGCCTTTGAAATGCTGTCATTCAGGCTGGTTGAGACGGACAGCTTCAAACAGCTCATGTCGCTTGCTGTCCCACAGTACGTCGTTCCCAGCCGCCACTACTTCTCCAGGAGAGCCGTGCTTTTCCTGCACAACCAAGTATCGGATAAAATCAAGTGTGCACTGCGCAACGCCATCTGTGGCAAGGTCCACCTAACCACAGATACGTGGACCAGTAAGCACGGCCAGGGATGCTATATCTCCCTAACTGCACACTGGGTAAATGTAGTGGTGGCTGGGCCCCAGGCGGAGTCCTTCAGCCGCCAAGGATCGCAGGGCAACATTCTTTGCTTCCTGTTGCCTCCTCTTCCTACTCGGCTTCCTCCTCCTCTTCTACCACCTCCTCATCCGGTCAGCGACAGACCTTCACCACCAACTTCAGCACAGCCAGGGGTAAACGTCAGCAGGCCATTCTGAAACTGATGTGTTTGGGGGACAGGCCCCACACCGCGCAGGAGTTGTGGCAGGGTATAGAACAACAGACCGAGTGGTTGCTGCCAGTGAGCCTCAAGCCCGAGGTGGTGTGCGATAATGGGCGAAATCTCGTTGCAGCTCTGGGACTAGCCGGTTTGACGCACATCCCTTGCCTGGCGCATGTGCTGAATTTGGTGGTGCAGAAATTCATTCACAACTACCCCGACATGTCTGAGCTGCTGCATCAAGTGCGGGCCGTCTGTGCACGCTTTCGGCGTTCTCACCCTGCTGCTGCTCGCCTGTCAGCGCTGCAGCGTAACTTCGGCCTTCCCGCACACCGCCTCATATGCGACGTGCCCACCAGGTGGAACTCCACCTTGCACATGCTGGAGAGACTGTGCGAGCAGCAGCAGGCCATAGTGGAGTTTCAGCTGTAGCACGCACGGGTGAGTCGCACTGCGGAACAGCACCACTTCACCACCAATGACTGGGCCTCCATGCGAGACCTGTGTGCCCTGTTGCGCTGTTTCGAGTACTCCACCAACATGGCCAGTGGCGATGACGCCGTTATCAGCGTTACAATACCACTTCTATGTCTCCTTGAGAAAACACTTAGGGCAATGATGGAAGAGGATGTGGCCCAGGATGAGGAAGAGGGGTCATCTCTAACACTTTGAGGCCAGTCTTTTAGAAGTGGCTCAGAAAGAGGATTTTTGCAACAGCAGAGGCCAGGTACAAATTTGGCCAGCCAGGGCCCACTACTGGAGGACGAGGAGGATGGGGATTAAGCATGTTCACAGCGGGGTGGCATCCAACGCAGCTCGGGCCCATCACTGGTGCGTGGCTGGGGGGATACGGAGGACGCAGACGATACGCCTCCCACAGAGGACAGCTTGTCCTTACCTCTGGGCAGCCTGGCACACATGAGCGACTACATGCTGCAGTGCCTGCGCAATGACTGCAGAGTTGCCCACATTTTAATGTGTGCTGACTACTGGGTGGCCACTCTGCTGAGAGCATTCCCGACTGACGCCGGGGGACAAGTGGAAGCACAAGGCGAAGGCAGGGGAGGAGGAAGAGGTCGCCAACGCAGCTGTGTCAGCGCCAGAACCTCAGAAGGCAGGGTTAGCATGGCCGACATGTGGAAAAGCTTTGTCACCTCGCCGCAACAACCGGCCCCAACTGCTGATATGGAGCGTGTTAGCAGGAGGCAGCATTTGAACAACATGGTGGAACAGTACCTGTGCACACGACTACACGTACTGACTGATGGTTTTGCCCCATTCAACTTCTGGGTCTCCAAATTGTCCACATGGCCAGAGCTTGCCCTGTATGCCTTGGAGGTGCTGGCCTGCCCTGCAGCCAGTGTACTCTCTGAACGTGTATTTAGAATGGCAGGAGGCGTCATTACAGACAGCCGCAGCCGCCTGTCCACAGCCAACGTGGACAAGCTCATGTTCATCAAAATGAACCAGGCTTGGATCCCACAAGACTTGTCTGTACCTTGTGCAGAATAGACATTTATACCACCATCAAACATACATTCTTGTACTCAAGTCAAGTGCAATGATTCTTTGTTTTCTTTTTTTTTATTTGTCCCAATATTTTGGGGGCTACCTACCCAATAAAAAAAAATAAAAAAAACATTGTTGGCTACCTGTTCCTCCTCCATTGCTGCCTCCACCTACAAGACCACATTCACTGCCTCCTCAACCTCCGACTCCATATCCACCTCCTTCTCTGAGTTGCAGGTTAATAATTTGTAATTTTTAGTTATTTTATTTCATTTTAAGTTATTTCCCTATCCACATTTGTTTGCAGAGCAGTTGCCATGCTCTTAAGCACATTTTACTGCCTTTTACATCCCTCTAGCCTTTTCAAGGACTATTTTAGAGCCATTTTAATTTAAAAAAGTGGCAATTTTAGTGCCCTAAATTAAAAAAAAATTATTTTCAATTGTCGGGTGACATTTTACCATTTTTGGCGTATACAAACCCCTGCTGTTCCTGGGTGACAGGGGCCTAAATCTCTCAAAATCCTCTGTTGTATTGCAGGGTGACATGAAACCCCTTTTGCCGTGAATGAACCCCTGCTCTGCATTGCTGAAAGGGGCCTAAATCTCTCAAAATCCTCTGTTGTATTGCTGGGTGACATGTACCCCCTTTTGCCGTGAATGAACCCCTGCTCTGCATTGCTGACAGGGGCCTAAATCTCTCAAAATCCTCTGTTGTATTGCTGGGTGACATGAACCCCCTTTTGCCGTGAATGAACCCCTGTATGTAACTGGGTGACAGGTGCCTAAATCTCTCAAAATCCTCTGTTGTATTGCTGGGTGACATGTACCCCCTTTTGCCGTGAATGAACCCCTGCTCTGCATTACTGACAGGGGCCTAAATCTCTCAAAATCCTCTGTTCTATTGCTGGTTGACATGAACCCCATTTTGCCGTGAATGAACCCCTGCTCTGCATCGCTGACAGGGAACTAAATTTAGTGAAAACATCTGTTACTGATCGGAAGATGCGCGACTACAAGCGCACTCTGATGATAGCATTCCCACCTGACAGCGGGGGCACAGTGGAAGCACAAGGCGAAGGCAGAGGAGGAGGAAGAGGTCGCCAATGCAGCTGGGGCACCACCAGCACTTGAGAAGGCAGGGTTAGCATGGCCCAAATGTGGAAAAGCTTTGTCAGCCTTGGAGGTGCTGACCTGCCCTGCAGCCAGTGTATAGTGTGAACGTGTGTTTAGCACGGCAGAGAGCATTATCACAGGCCGCAGCCAATGTGGACAAGCTTACGTTTATTAAAATGAACCAGGCATGGATCCCACAGGACTTGTCCGTACCTTGTGCAGAATAGACATTTATACCAGCCTCAACCATCCATTCTTGTACTCAAGTGCACTTATCCTTAGTTTTATTTCTGCGGGGGAAGGTGACTCTTCATGAGTCGGGGTTGTGCCATGTTCAGTGCCCTATTCATAGCGATTGGCCTGAGAATAAATTTGAGGCACTGAATAAAAATACAGTCATTTGATGTTAAATAAATTCTCTCTATTTTACACCCAAATTAAGTGTTTTGTGCACTTCTTTCATAATCTTTGGTTTGGATGGTATTGCTTTGGAGTGAGCGTTCATTAAATATTGCATAGCGACAAAGCCAGATATCCAGTGGTGCGTTTTTAAACCTGTGCAGCAAGAGGATGGAGCAGAGATGACAAGCTTTTCAGAGATGATGTCATGCCCTGCTCAGACGATGTGCAGAGGTCTGTCAGATTAGCAGCACGTGTCTAATCATTTGTTTTGTTTTGGAGTCGTGCTAGATCCGCCTCCCTTCAGGTGCTCTGGGTGGGGTCATTGGCTTAAATTACTTTCACTCCCAAGGGGCCGTGCGGGTTATAGAAATCAGTTTGGCCTTGGAAGCAAGGATTTCTGTTCCAGCTCAGATAAGATAAGTTTGGTTTCTGTTTTTGTTGTTTGCTGTCTAGGCTGTTTGTGTGTCGTCTGTCCCCTCCAGGTTCTGAGGGAGCAGGCTGTCCCTATTCCCCTTTCACCATCTCAGGGATTCTAGGGTATTTTCAGCCCAGGCACGATGACACATTATTCCTACCTTCAAGGTCTAAATGTGGGCTTAGCAGTGAAGGGAGAGAAGTCAGGGATTTGCTAGGAGGTGACCTTTCCCCAGCTTCTCGCCTAGAAACTTGTTTGTTGGTTTATCTGTGTATCGGAGATCCAGTCCGCCATGACAGATGACAAATTTATCAAAAAGGAACTCGTCTCATGATAAAGTTGATGCCCTGGCTCATAGAAAAGGCACTAGGTGAGGCGAGAGGAGAGGGTAGGAGCGGTGACTGAGGCAGTGAGGGTGGCTGTGGTCCTCAAGCTGCCTGACACTGTGAGCCTGTGGCTTAATTTTCCAGCTAAGTGCATAATCTTCAACCCTGGTAGTTGAACGGACATGGCCGCTCATTGTGTCCTGACCACAGTTCCATGGCCCCGGGTACCGACCTCCCATTCTCTTGTTGCGTGGACCTCAGGTACTGGGGGTGTGAAAGGATGCTAGCTCAAACTCAATAAAGGTCAGTCATGCGAAAGGACTGCTTCATCTTGATGAGCTATTCACAGAAGGTCTTCAATATCTGAGCGGTGGGGGTCCGACACCAGGCACCCCGACCGATCAGCTGTTTGAAGAGGAGACAGTGCTCCACTGCCCGTGGTCTCGGAAGTGAAGTGTAATTACAAGTACTCGCTCTATTCACTTGAATGCCACCACTGCAAAGGAGTCGCCGCTGAGTGTAATGAAGAGGAAGAAGCTCTCGCATGGAGCGTCACCTCTTCAAACCGCTGATCAGCTGGGTTGTCAGACCCCCGCCCATCAGATATTGATGACCGGTCCTGAGGATAGGTCATTAATATATTCCTTCTGCACAAACCCTGTAATCTTCTCCTGGAAATGTAATGGGACCCTAGCAGTCACTAAGCCCACACTAGAGTTCCTTGTCTCCGGGAACCAGTGGTGTTTTTCCCCCCAGTGACCCCGAACGGGTGGGGATTGGACAATGGAGGGGGACGGTGCTTGGGAACCGTCTCCTCATAGCAGGGCACATGTTGATTTTTAAAGCAAGCTCAAAGAGGTAAGGTTCTAATTTGCCATCGGAGGAGGAAATCTGAAATTGCACCCTTATGGAGCATCAGCAGACGCTGTGTCTAGGGCAGAGTTTTGCAGCCTCTGGTTCCAAACGGAGGTTTTACCAATACCTGGAGTTTCGGGAAGGAAAAAGCAGGCGGTAGACTGCCGATCCATCCCAGCAGGGGCCATACATCCTGGGACAGAGGTTTAAAACTGTGTTTAAATGGGTCTTGCAAACATTTAGTAAGCTTATCATGTCAATTAATTTGAAGACCATTGGCCGAGATACCCAACTTCCTGCCTGGCCCTCGGTGGTGGGCTTAGTTACCCCACAGCGGGCTTCATTTGTCACAGTCACTATCTCTGGCTGTGACCTTCCGTCCTTGCTCGTTCGGCACTCCTCGCTGCAGTTTCGTTTCTGTGTGTTCTTTGTGATTCTTTATGTGTTAACTCCCCTGTGTTCCTATCTGGAGTTAATCCTCTCTGTCTGCTCCATGGGTGCGGCCTCTCTGCTGCACCCATGGAACCTGTATATAAGACTGAGGCTTCCTCAGTTCTGGGTCAGCTCTCCTGGTGTGTCTTGTCCTGCTCCTTGTTTGTACTCACTCTCCCATGCTGCTGACCCATGGGATCTGTGTCTGTCTGTGCTCTGTGGGTTTCCTACTTGTTCATTCCCGTCCTCTTTCCTGTGTTTTGTTATCTGTTCTGCCAGTTATGTTTGAGTCACCTTGTGTGTATTCATATGTCTCTGTTCAGCAAGCCCTTGCTGCAGAGTGCTATGGGCAAGGCCACGCAGTATACCACTGGTGGAGCTAGTCCTTCTCTGCTCATTGCCACTCCTGTTCCCTTGCGTGAACTCCTGCTTGTGTTTTTAGTTGCCTGCTTGTATTTGCCTGTTTGTTATGTTTGCCTATGTACCGTCGGGTACCTTCTGGTACCTGTTGTCACTGTCTAGTTCACCCTCCAGAGTGGACCCTGGCAACTCCCTGCGGCAAAGCCTAACCCTACCATCTGGGGCCCTAGAGATTTCTAGGAGTTGCTTAGTCACGCCCCTCTGGAGTATTACTAGACAGTGGCACAGTGGGGGTTTTCCTCCCACTGTGCGGACGGTACATAGAGCTCTCAATTTCCCTGTATTTCCCTCCTTGGATTCTGTTTGTGCAATAAACTCTTGTGTGTCTGTACCTGATTTCCATTTGTTTTTGCTTGACGACGCAGAGGTCTCTCCTGGGACCTCCAAGAAGCTCAATCTTCCTTCCTGAGGCTTCATCTCCACCCCGGGAAGTTCAACAGTAATGACAGTAAAATCTGTCATTCTGCACAATCCACCTTTCCCCATCCCCATGCCACATTTACATCAGCCAGTTGTTCTCACCCAGGTGCTTTTGCTCTACAGGCACATCAGATATACCAAGTGGACTGACATGCAGGCTTTCTCCGACTGCACCCAATCATTCCAAAGAGAACCAGGATCTTTTTCATCAGCCTCTCAACGTATTCGACTGGCCAGGTGTAGCACTCATTATCCTATTATTCATTTATGCCTTTAATAAGGCCTGAGGGCATTATTATACATATTACATCCCAATTCTGTAGACATACTCACCAACTTCCGATTGCTAGTCATCTTTTAAATGCCCAATTGATACTTGTCCTGTGTAAGGATGCTGACCTACGTTTCATTTTACAAAAGAAAGTTAAAAATTTTGCATAGCCATAGAATTTTTCAATAAAATGTTTCTGTGTAGCGCCACCTGCTGTTTTTTTTTTCTTATTATTTCTTTGACCTGCTCACTGAGATGGCATGCACATGCCCCCTTAGCTGCAGCAGAAAAGACACTCCCTTTGAGCTGCCAGCTTGATATAAATCTAGCTGAGCATTGAATGGGGAGATTTCTGGATCCATGTGAGGTACAGGGCTGGTTCTAGCTTTGTTATAAAGATGTTGTCATGTACTATATGATGATGAAGATTTTTTACATTAGTCATGGGATAACCCCTTTAACCCCTTAAGGACACAGCCTTATTTCACCTTAGGACCAGGCCAATTTTTGCAAATCTGACCAGTGTCACTTTAAGTGGTGATAACTTTAAAACGCTTTGACTTATCCAGGCCATTCTGATATTGTTTTTTCATCACATATTGTACTTCATGAGACTGGTAAAATGAAGTAAAAAAAATGATTATTTTTTGCATAAAAAAAATACCTAATTTACCGAAAATTGGGAAATATTAGCAAATTTCAAAGTTTCAGTTTCTCTACTTCTGTAATACATAGTAATACCCCTAAAAATTGTGATGACTTTACATTCCCCATATGTCTACTTCATGTTTGAATTATTTTGGGAATGATATTTTATTTTTTGGGGATGTTACAAGGCTTAGAAGTTTAGAAGCAAATCTTGAAATTTTTCAGAAATTGACAAAAACCCAATTTTTAGGTACCAATACAGCTCTGAAGTCACTTTGCGAGGCTTACATAATAGAAACCACCCAAAAATGACCCCATTCTATAAACTACACCCCTCAAGGTATTCAAAACTGATTTTACAAACTTTGTTAACCCTTTAGGTGTTGCACAAGAGTTATTGGCAAATGAGGATGAAATTTGAGAATTTCATTTTTTTGCCTAATTTTCCATTTTAACTCATTTTTTCCACTAACAAAGCAAGGGTTAACAGCCAAACAAGACTGTATCTTTATTGCCCTGACTCTGCCGTTTACAGAAACACCCCATATGTGGCCGTAAACTACTGTACGGCCACACAGCGGGGCGTAGAGTGAAAGGTACGCCGTTTGGTTTTTGGAAGGCAGGTTTTGCTGGACTGGTTTTTTGACACCATGTCCCATTTGAAGCCTCCCTGATACAACCCTAGAGTAGAAACTCCATAAAAGTGACCTCATCTAAGAAACTACACCCCTCAAGGTATTTAAAACTGATTTTACAAACTTTGTTAACCCTTTAGGTGTTGCACAAGATTTAATGGAAAATAGAGATACAATTTCAAAATTTCACTTTTTTGGCATATTTTCCATTTTTATATTTTTTTTCCAGTTACAAAGCAAGGGTTAACAGCCAAACAAAACTCATTATTTATGGCCCTGATTCTGTCGTTTACAGAAACACCCCATATGTGGTCGTAAACTGCTGTACGGGCACACGGTAGGGCGCAGAAGGAAAGGAATGCCATACGGTTTTTGGAAGGCAGATTTTGCTGGACTGTTTTTTTTGACGCCATGTCCCATTTGAAGCCCCCCTGATGCACCCCTAGAGTAAAAACTCCAAAAAAGTGACCCCATTTTAGAAACTACGGGATAGGGTGGCAGTTTTGTTGGTACTAGTTTAGTGTACATATGATTTTTGGTTGCTCTATATTACACTTTTTGTGTGGCAAGGTAGCAAGAAATAGCTTTTTTGGCACCGTTTATTTTTTTTGTTATTTACAACATTCATCTGACAGGTTAGATCATGTGGTAATTTTATATAGCAGGTTGTCACGGACGCGGCGATACCTAATATGTATACATTTTTTTTTTGTTTATGTAAGTTTTACACAATGAATTTAATTTAAAACAAAAAAAAGTTTGTGTCTCCATAGTCTAAGAGCTATAGTTTTTTCAGTTTTTGGGCGATTATCTTAAGTAGGGTCTCATTTTTTTGCGGGATGAGATGACGGTTTGATTGGCACTATTTTGGGGTGCATATGACTTTTTAAATTGCTTGCTATTACACTTTTTGTGACGTAAGATGACAAAAAATTGCTTTTTTTACACCGTTTTTATTCATATTTTTTTTACGGTGGTCACCTGAGGGGTTAGGTCATGTGATATTTTTATAGAGCCGGTCGATATGGACGCAGCGATACATAAATAAATAAAAAGTATACATATTAGGTAAGTTTTACGCAATGATTTCATTTTTGAAACAAAAAAAAATCATGTTTTAGTGTTTCCATAGTCTAAGAGCCATAGTTTTTTCAGTTTTTGGGGCGATTATCTTGGGTAGGGTATGATTTTTGCGGGATGAGATGACGGTTTGATTGTTAAAATTTTGGCGTACATGCAACTTTTTTGATCACTTTTATTACCTTTTTTCGGAAGTAAGGTGCGCAAAATTTCAATTTCATCATAGTTTTTTATTTTTATGGCGTTCATCGTTCGGGTAAAGTAACATGACCGTTTTATAGATCAGGTCGTTACGGACGCGGCGATACCTAATATGTGTAGTGTATTTTTTATTTATTTTTTATTCAGTGATAAATGTGTTTTTTTTAATCTTATCTTTTTTTTACATTTTTTGGACCCAGACCCACTTGGTTCTTGAAGATCCAGTGGGTCTGATGTCTGTATAATACAGTACAGTACACTATATAGTGTTTTGTACTGTATTTTACACTTTGTCTGAACAGATCTATGCCTTTAGCACAGATCTGTTCAGCACCATGGTCAGCAGGATGCCTGAAAAGGCGTCCTGTTGCCATGGGAACCTTCCCTGTCTGCTCAGTAGTGGCCAGAACTGCGCAGACGGGGAAGGGTAAGGACGGGGCTGTCTGGGGGCTCTCTCCCTCTCCATCAGGGGGCTGCAAAGGCACAGCAGCCCCCCGATGGGAGAGGGATGGAGCTCCCTGAGCTGTTAACCTTTTCCATACAGCGGTCCGTACGGACCACGGTATGGAAAGGGTTAAACGGCTGACATCGCATCGCAGATGTCAGCTGTTTATACCAGGGTGTCAGCAATGTGCTGGCACCCTGGTATACCCACTAACCACCAACGATTATTCAAGGGGAGGCGAGCGGGGGATCGCGATCCCGCCTGCCGCACCGCCCGCCTCCCGCAACCCTCCCCCTGCACCTCCCACCGGGCTAAAATCACTCAGGGGTGCAGGGGGGGGGGGGGGGAGATAGACATATTTTAGGAATACTAAAGTTTCTGATCCCTGCGGTCAGGGACCGCGGGGATCAGAAACTGCAGAAATCGCAGGTCTGAATTGACCTGCGGTTTGCCACGATCGCCGATGATTTAGCCTAGGTGCCTGCTCAATGATTTGAGCAGGCACCGGGTTCCGATCACTGCCAGCCGCACGGCAGTGATCGAAAATACACAGGGCGTACATGTACAGTTGCAAGAAAAAGTATGTGAACCCTTTGGCATGATATGGATTTCTGCACAAATTGGTCATAAAATGTGATCTGATCTTCATCTAAGTCACAACAATAGACAAAGAATTAAATGTTACCATGTTTTTATTGAACACACCATGTAAACATTCACAGTGCAGGTGGAAAAAGTATGTGAACCCTTGGATTTAATAACTGCTTTAACTTCCTTTGGCAGCAATAACTTCAACTAAACGTTTCCTATAGTTGCAGATCAGACGTGCACAACGGTCAGGAGTAATTCTTGACCATTCCTCTTTACAGAACTGTTTCAGTTCCGCAATATTCTTGGGATGTCTGGTGTGAATCGCTTTCTTGAGGTCATGCCACAGCATCTCAATCGGGTTAAGGTCAGGACTCTGACTGGGCCACTCCAGAAGGCGTATTTTCTTCTGTTTGAGCCATTCTGTAGTTGATTTACTTCTATGCTTTGGGTCGTTGTCCTGTTGCAACACCCATCTTCTGTTGAGCTTCAGCTGGTGGACAGATGGCATTAAGTTCTCCTGCAAAATGTCTTGATTAACTTAGGAATTCATTTTTCCTTCGATGATAGCAAGCCTGAGGCAGCTCTTGGAGATGTCATTAGTCTAGGGGTTCACATACACTGCTCAAAAAAATTAAGGGAACACAAAAATAACACATCCTAGATCTGAGTTAATTAAATATTCTTCTGAAATACTTTGTTCTTTACATAGTTGAATGTGCTGACAACAAAATCACACAAAAAAAAAAAAATGGAAATCAAATTTTTCAACCCATGGAGGTCTGGATTTGGAGTCACACTCAAAATTAAAGTGGAAAAACACACTACAGGCTGATCCAACTTTGATGTAATGTCCTTAAAACAAGTCAAAATGAGGCTCAGTAGTGTGTGTGGCCTCCACGTGCCTGTATGACCTCCCTACAACGCCTGTGCATGCTCCTGATGAGGTGGCGGACGGTCTCCTGAGGGATCTCCTCCCAGACCTGGACTAAAGCATCTGCCAACTCCTGGACAGTCTGTGGTGCAACGTGACGTTGGTGGATAGAGCAAGACATGATGTCCCAGATGTTCTCAATTGGATTCAGGTCTGGGGAACGGGCGGGCCAGTCCATAGCATCAATGCCGTCGTCTTGCAGGAACTGCTGACACACTCCAGCCACATGAGGTCTAGCATTGTCTTGCATTAGGAAGAACCCAGGGCCAACCGCACCAGCATATGGTCTCACAAGGGGTCTGAGGATCTCATCTCGGTACCTAATGGCAGTCAGGCTACCTCTGGCGAGCACATGGAGGGCTGTGCGGCCCTCCAAAGAAATGCCACCCCACACCATTACTGACCCAATGCCAAACCGGTCATGCTGGAGGATGTTGCAGGCAGCACAACGTTCTCCATGGCGTCTCCAGACTCTGCCGCGTCTGTCACATGTGCTCAGTGTGAACCTGCTTTCATCTGTGAAGAGCACAGGGCGCCAGTGGCGAATTTGCCAATCTTGGTGTTCTCTGGCAAATGCCAAACGTCCTGCACGGTGTTGGGCTGTAAGCACAACCCCCACCTGTGGACGTCGGGCCCTCATATCACCCTCATGGAGTCTGTTTCTGACCGTTTGAGCAGACACATGCACATTTGTGGCCTGCTGGAGGTTATTTTGCAGGGCTCTGGCAGTGCTCCTCCTGTTCCTCCTTGCACAAAGGCTAGGGGGGAGCAGTCGTGCTGCTGGGTTGTTGCCCTCCTACAGCCTCCTCCACGTCTCCTGATGTACTGGCCTGTCTCCTGGTAGCGCCTCCATGCTCTGGACACTACGCTGACAGACACAGCAAACCTTCTTGCCACAGCTCGCATTGATGTGCCATCCTGGATAAGCTGCACTACCTGAGCCACTTGTGTGGGTTGTAGACTGCGTCTCATGCTACCACTAGAGTGAAAGCACCGCCAGCATTCAAAAGCGACCAAAACATCAGCCAGGAAGCATAGGAACTGAGAAGTAGTCTGATCACCACCTGCAGAACCACTCCTTTATTGGGGGTGTCTTGCTAATTGCCTATAATTTCCACCTGTTGTCTATCCCATTTGCACAACAGCATGTGAAATTGATTGTCACTCAGTGTTGCTTCCTAAGTGGACAGTTTGATTTCACAGAAGTGTGATTGACTTGGAGTGACATTGTGTTGTTTAAGTGTTCCCTTTATTTTTTTGAGCAGTGTACTTTTTCCACCTGCACTGTGAATATTTACATGGTGTGTTCAATAAAAACATGGTAACATTTAATTCTTTGTGTGTTATTAGTTTAAGCAGATTGTGATTGTCTATTGTTGCGACTTAGATGAAGATCAGATCACATTTTATGACCAATTTGTGCAGAAATCCATATCATTCCAAAGGGTTCACATACTTTTTCTTGCAACTGTACGCCCTGTGTCCTTAAGTACCAGGGCACAAGGGCGTACCTGTACGCCCTATGTCCTTAAGGAGTTAAGCATAAAACAGGGTCAGTGTCTACCTGCTTCCACCTCAGAGGATCACACAAATGTGTTTACAGTCACTCCAATAACTGTAGAATGGTAGAACATGTCCTATTCTTGTCCGTTTTGTGGACAAGGATTGGAAATTTCTACAGAAGTTAAAAAAATAAATGGTGGCATGCACTCGGCTGGGATCTGTCTTTTGCGGATCCGCTATTTACAGACAATAAAACACGACCGTGTACATGAGGCCTAATATGTATATTTACTTATATTCCTATGTAGTCCTACAGCCTGTCCACCTCATGCTGTGAGTAGAGACTTTATCTGCTCCCTTCTGCTCACTTCCAGTACTAAGGCTCCATTCATGTGTGCATATACCGATCCCTCCTGATATAGACATGTGACCACTGCAGCCAATCATAGGCTGTCACATACTTGTATAGAGATGTGCCAAGAAGCAAAGACAAGCGGAGAATCCAGGAAGCATAGGAACTGGGATATTACTCACTCCATATGTAAGTATTACTTTGTGTATTTTTCAAGCATTCTAAGTGGTTTTTAAAAACTAAACATCTCCAGGGACACAATATTACACGTATGTTCCAGAGTGGGCATTTCTGGAATGTATTGTGGAAGATGCTGGGGAGAATGGGACTTGACTTATCAATGGAGAGTGAAATATTGGGAGGCATGGTGACTCCATGGCCTGTATGTGTGATTTACAGGATGGTTTTGCTCCTGTTGCAGGCTGTGAATATATTACATATCTGCAGGGTGTATAAGCCTATCATAGCTGATTCCATGTCACAGTAGCATGTAGAGCAGTGGTCTCCAAATAGAGCCACATGTGACTTGCAAATCATGGTTGAACGATTAGCTGTAGAAGCCTTAAATTATGACCATAAGCAGCGGCTACATTATTTGCAGCCATATCCTAACCCCCAATAACATATTCTGTCCCAGTTTATTAAATGGGTTGTTCAGCTTTGGAGGCCTTTCTATCAGTAACCTCCTCTTCACCCCCACGTAACCTGGACTTGCAGAGGGAAGTGTACTTACCTGCTCCCCATGGGTTTCGGCTCCTTTGGTTCCGTTAATGCCCTGTTGCAGTCTCCGTATGGCAACATCCAATTTGATTCAGGTCATGCGGGTGACGTGACATGACACATGGGGGTCATGTGACATGACACATGGGGGTCTCGTCGCTGATGTTCTTTCAGAATTTTTTTTTTATTATAAAAAAAAAACTGAGTTCTCGTCTTTTCACCCAGAACATATTTGATTTTGCACAAAATGGGAACATTTTCATATCTTGGCTATATCTGCTTTATTTGGACCCCATAGATTGAAATGGGAATCCTAGAGCATCACAGTGAAAACCCACAGACTTCACTGGGAGTGTTTGTTCGGCATGAGGGACCAAAGCAGTGCAAGTCTATAAGGTTTTTTCCATTGATCCATGGTCAGTATAAAAACAAGGATGTGTGAATAGACAAAAAAATTTTTATGGATACTGTGACAAAACCCCTGTTTTAGGAATGTCCAGACTCTTGTATTCAGTCTGCTGTTCATGTAGTTAACCCTATTTCGCCCCTTAAATGTACACAAACCACCTCATCTGCCTGTGACGCAGTTAGCGAACACAATGGACATTAGCGAACACAATGGATATTGCCTATGATACATTTAGCAAACACAATTTGCCTGGGTCATCGACCGCATGGAACTATGTCCGGCCCCTTTACACAAATATCTCCAGGATAGAGAGGAGAGATTTTACTGTTCATGTGGGAGTGTGTTATATCTTACTGTATATTGATTGGTCACTGTATTTTGTGTGCCTGTTCCCCACAAGGGCCCCGTGGGAGTAACCCTTGCTGGAGGACGATCAGATCAGCGTGGGTCCGACTCCGGCACCCCCAGCGATCAGCAGTTTGAGGAGAAGGCAGCACACATATGAGAGCTGTTTTCTCTGCTCTGTTTACCTCCTACTTTTCCATCATCCTCCTCATCTTCTGAACACCCCATCCTGCCTCCACCAATACTATCCTGCAGAAACAGCCGCCATGAAAATACTGGTACAACACACATATTGTGCCAGTACAAAAAATACCCCCTTACCTTTCAGATCAGACCCCCATTTCAGACCTCAGATGAGACCCCCATATCAGACCCCTATTAAAACTCAGACCAGACCTCCATACCCCCATTAGACCTCCAGACCCCCATATTAGACCTGACTAGACCTCTAGACCCCCAATAAGACCCCCATTAGAACTCCAAATCCCAATATCAGACCTCAGAGCAGACCTCCAGACCCCCATTAGACCTAAGACTAGATGGCCAGACCCCCATTAGACTTCCATACCCCCATATCAGACCCCTATTAAAACTCAGACCAGACCTCCATACCCCCATAAAACCTCCAGAACCCCATATTAGACCTTAGACTAGACCTCCAGACCAAAGAATTCAATTGTTGAGTTTCCTTTTCTTCTCCTTTTGATCCAGACCATCATGTGCAGATGTCTTTGGTCAGGAGTGTGCCACCTCCTCTGCTATATAAGAAGACACCAGGATTAATAGATGGCACACTATAGATGGGACTATTACAGATTTTACATTAGAGACCAGGTTAAACCTCTGACTTCACTGATTTCTTCTGCAGTTCCCCACCCGCTATAACAAATAACCCCCCATCCACCTGCCCCTTTCACACTGCCATCCTGGAGCATTTTCTAATACGGTGCCCACTTCGGCACCAAAAATATTGTACTGCCAACATAAAAGTACAAGAAGAAGCAGCTACAGAACTAGAAAATGATGGGACCTAATGCAGACTTTAGACATCAAACCTCAGACCAGATCCCACCCCAAGTTAGCCCTGAATTAATGTGGCTATCTAACAGGAGCGGCCAAAATGAAAGGTGGAATCTGATTGGTTGCTATGGGCAACTA
Source organism: Bufo bufo (assembly GCF_905171765.1). Classification (NCBI taxonomy): domain Eukaryota; kingdom Metazoa; phylum Chordata; class Amphibia; order Anura; family Bufonidae; genus Bufo; species Bufo bufo. The sequence goes on along the minus strand of NC_053392.1, from coordinate 133,519,459 downwards.
AGCCAGTTCTACTTTACACTAGTTTGATAAATAACCCCTTATATTCTTATGACTTTATTAAAGGTTTACCAAAAGCGGCATTCCCCTTTAAACATCTGCAATGAGCCGGGGCGTGGTACGGTGGCCAACTATGCAGCGGGTTAGGATAGGTGTATATAAGTCTATGGTTTGTTCGTGACGCCAATTGCAATGTACGCAGGGTACTGTCGCAGGGCCCTTTAAGATGTTATAACTCACGTACCAGGTGAGGAATGCCAGAGTGGGGATAATGTCTCTGTGTAATGTCAACGGTGTCTCCTACCTGGGTACGGCTGGACTCCTGGATCCTGGCTCACTTGCAATAAATTGAGTGCTGCTAGTAGGAGTAATTGAGGAACTCGGTAGCAGTAAATGAGATCCAGACTTGTAATATAATTCAAACTTGTCTTTACTTAATGGCAGCATAAATCCATACGAGTTACAGCGGTAGTCATCTAGGTCCCAGCAGGTATTGACAATATGTGTCAGGGATCAATATCTCTTCTGCTTCTTATCATATGCCTGGGGAATATGGCAGGTATCTATCTTCTGCTCTGTCTTCTGCTTGGTGTGGGTCTGACTAGCTGAGGAGGAATTTGGCTTCTCCTGGTCTCTGGATATGTACTCACAGCTTGGCTCACAGGGAATGCTTCTTCCTGGAGGCTGGAGGTGGCTGCTTGCTTGTCAACCAGCTGAGGCTGAAGGCTCAGGCTGGGAATGTCCTCTGGTCTCAACCGAGACAGGGTCCTGATTTGGGATCCCTATTTTCTAGGAGCTCCAACTAACACAACCTTCCCCTACCTGGGGTACACTCACCAACTTCCTTCTCCAGGACATGGGACCGGCCCACTTCTGCTCACAGAGGGGGGGGGAGCTAAACTGGAATGAACTATTCCAGTCTAGCAATACTAAACTGGCTATGGTCCTGCTACATACTGCTGCCACCTGCTGGTGCACATGGAAATTACAGCAAATACATAAAACAGGCCTAGAAAATACATATAATGACATTAATGACAATATAATTACACTTGACATGTGGTAGCAGGGAAAAAGAGTTTGGTAACATAACTCCGGGATGTTACACATCACTGCTCTATAAACAGTTCTTTATTCAGACTAGATCTCTGATGACATCAGCAGTAGCAAGAAGCCCCGCCCCCTTAAAATACTGAAGCTGTGTGACATCACAATGCTGTGTCCAGGCTTCTATGTGTTGGGGAACACTGGATTCTTTTGAGGGTTAGTTGTTGGAGATGATGGATTCGAGAAGAATTGCTCTTGTATTTCTATTATTTTTTACATTTTATGTTCAAGGAAAGCCCACAAAAACACCTGCAGGTAATGGATATTATCACTGAGGGTTTATCTTACTGAATAGGGGCTGAATATTGTATTTATCCTTACATGATTACGGGTCCTAGAGGCAAACCTGGCTGGTATCTCTGTGGCTTGGAGCTCAGGTTATAGGACAGTGGGCTGTGTGCGGCGTTGTAGCTGAGCCCCATTTACTTTGATGGCGCTGAACTGCAATACCGTACACAACCCCTGGACAAGAGGTAGGATATTTCAGAAAGAAAGCTGCAAGGTTTCTAATCTCATACAATGGCCTTAAATGATGACATTTTGTCTGTAGCCACCACTACTGGGCACTTACTAAATACTGATTTATTGTTAACTTCTGTCTCTCCGTGTCCCCGTTTTGGGGTTCAGCTGCCGCTATCATTGATTTCATGTCTATATTTTCCTTAATTTTTTCATGGACAGTGACTTTCCCAGGATCAGGGAGGACAACCCCCGGTCCGGACAACGCCGATGCAAATAACAGTGAGTAGAAAGTTCCTTCCTCTTTTAATTCTACTCTCATCATCCTCTATCAAGCCCTGACTGTAGTGGAGAACAGACACTAAGCTGCTCCTTTGGGGGATCGGTCCTATAAAGTGATGCTGGAACATATAATGATGTGCCCCTTTTACAGACGTTACCAGCCCACAGTCCAGCAATTACCCCTCCATGCCCAGCCAAGCTGCCAGTGCCTACCTGCTGATGTCCTCACTGCTGGCATCAGGAGGATCTAGAGATGTTGGATAATGTCTTGTAGAATATGTTCTCTATGATAACAATTGATAACGAGCATCTTGTGTCTTTATTACCGGTCATGTACCGCGTTGTCCTGCCACTAGTAGTATTACTATTGGTGGCCGCCGTGATTATCATCTTTTGCTGGTGAGTTTCCAATTTTCTTCTACTCTACACATCACATTATTTTCTAAACACTGTACTGTCTGACCTACAGGGGGCGCAGTAACTACTGCAGCCGGATTATAATACAGGGGCCGGATGGGGCAGGGATATAATCAGGTAACCGCTTGTCCCCCCTTTCCCGGTGCTGTATAATCATATAATATAGACTATGGCACTATAGCCTTCCTGCCTGTTATATACTGCAGCTTTATATCTCACCCCCTGTAGTGGGGGAGGGGGGTCATGGGTATATTCTGATGGGGAACTAAAGATTGTCATCTGTACCGACTCATGTCAGGACATTTCTCTGTCTCACAGTTACAAGTACAAGGCCTGGCGCCGGCGTGAACAAAAACAGGCAACTGATCTAGAGATGGTTCGAGTGGAGAAGGTAATAATTTCTATATTATAACATATATAAGCGGGGTACAGGCAGAGCTTAGGGTTACCTCTCATATCTGCTCAACACACACTTCGGGGTCCTTATATTACTCAGAATTCAGAGATGAGACAGCTCGTGTCTGCTGATTAGCTGCATCGCTATATTACTGCATTGCTCATAATATTAAAGGTATAGATTCTGTTATATCTACTACCTGCTGATGGTTTCATTCTCATTTTGTAGTAGTTCAAAAACCTGTAGTGCAAATTAAGAAGAAAAAAAACCTCAGACCTCCCATGGATAACATCAAGAAAGTAAAACCAATTATTGAACGAATAAAAACTGCCAAAAAAGAGGAGGAGAAGACCATGAAGATAACATCTAAAACAGAGGAGGAGAAGATCATGACGGCAACATCCAAAACAGAGGAGGAGATCACAAAGAGAACATCCCGCCTGAAACGGTTCCGTAAATGGATAAATAAAAGTACCCAGAAGAAGAACATGGGGAAAGAAAAGGAGCGCACTAACCATCCCTGCAAATGTATGACCACCTGCTACAGTTGTCAATCCATGAACTAAA